>NW_011361450.1:0-30427 GCF_000735185.1 Notothenia coriiceps
TTTGCTATATTTACACTATTCATTCATGAAGTATGACGCTGCGCTATCAGCACGCGTCTCCATGTTTGTGATTGGTCAAATGTTGCTAACCCCGTCCCTTTCAGATGAACGCGCTCTCAACCGGACAGAGAAACCCTGGTTGATTTACTGAGTTGATAACCAGCTTCGTAGGACCGCGTATCGACATCGCGTTTGTTAGGGTTAGTTAAACCGGGTAAATCAAACATATCCAGGGTCTGTTGAACTGGCTTCGTCGTCATACTTGTCAACCCTCCCGATTTTCGCGGGAGACTCCCGATTTCATTGCCCTCTCCCGGTTTCCTCCCGGGGTCATATTTCTCAAGCATTTCTCCCGATTTCTGACAAAATCAGATTTACACACCACTGTTTCCACTCGGACTTTAATACAGCTACAGCATTGTTTGGTTTCCATGGTAACACGTCTCTTTAGTAGCGCGCGCAACTCAAAGTCTGAGAGGGTGAGGCAGATTTTCACAGAAAACAGAACAAGAATCGACAACTACTCTACTCTCTGCTCACTCCTTTCCTGGTCCAGCCCACACATATGCTCCATCAAGGACGGTGCTACAGGCCGCAAGGCATTGCACTTACAACTACAATAAGCATGTTAATGTTAATCTAACAGCTCCGGCGACCCACTAGCAGCCCCCCCCCCCAATTTTGCCTTTTGAAATGCTCCCGATTTCTGAGGTCTAAAGGTTGGCAAGTATGTTCGTCGTACAGGGCACTGGAGGCAGTAACGTGTAACTCAGCAGAATCTGAGAAGAGCAGCACCAGCTGCAAAGAGCTGTGCCTTTTACTGTTTACTTCTCTGTGTTTCCCTTCATTAGAACAGCTGAATAGAGATTGAGGCTGCTACGTTTAACCCCACACACCTCTCAAACTACCAGAGTATTCCCCCTCGTTTTATGAAGGAGATGTCCTGTCACCGGGGCGCATGATGTGTGTGTATGTGTGTGTGTGTGTGTATGTGTGTGTGTGTGCGTGCGTGCGTGCGTACGTACGTGCGTGCTCAGCTCCGTGTGCGTGTTCGGTGTATTTGTGTGTGTCCGACACCACCGGCATTTGTTTTCAAATTACCACAAACAGTAATTTACACAAATCTGGTTCTCATAGTTATATGTGTATTCCCAAGTGAAAGAAATTCGTTTAATCTTAATCTTGATGTGATAGTCCTGCCGGAGTGCACCGGAGCAAACGATACTACCATAAACAAATGCCCCCCCCACAAACACACACACGCACGCGCGCGCACGCATACACACAAAACGAGGCCACGCTTTATTAATTTGTGCGCACGAGAAGGTATCTCGTGCGAACGAGAAAGTAAAACGTGGCCGCGTATTATTTATTTTTCTCTCTATGAACCCTCCAGGGCTCCGTAGTTTTTTCATATGATCTCCAAAGATGTTTGCAAAATCTGGTCTGCACATTGTTCTTAGTTCCAATTTCATAAACATAACACACAAAAGCACTGGAAATACCCGTTTTGATTAGGCGAAAGGGGTTGGCCGGGTAAAACGTAAAGAAAGGCAGGACGTGACGCAAATATGGTCCTGTAGCTGGTTCCAGGTTCCTAATTTGTCATAATCCACCAAATGTCTTGCTGTTTCCTGAATCAAGCCTTAGATACAGAAGTCCTGTCTCCCCATTAACACTTTTATGTTGGCGTCTTTGTGTAAATGACCTATCTTCTTCTTCATCCTCGGATGTTTTATCTTTAGTTTTCACGCCAGCAGCAACAGAAGTGTATCTCCTAATCACTCGCTGTGAATGCCATGGACAATGACCAGCTCTATTTGCAATCAGGCTAAATGGGACATTCGACTAACTTCCAGACATTTAGGCTCTCACATCTTCTGATATCCTAATATCTTCAGGTTTGTAGTGCATATGTGAAATGGGCTTTTTGTCCAGTTCATTTTCTAGTTTATGTCATTTTTATTAAACATGGCGACTAGTTAGAACAGAGAGTATTCCTACCCTTCACATATCAGCGGCAGTACTAAGGGATTTTGTCATGTCAGTGGCCATATGTGCAGTAACAGGAAATATGGCCTCTCTGCATGGCTCACTGCAGTGGCATGAGCCCAATGACACCATGACTGTGCGTGCTCTACACACACTCTATATACAGTTATATACCTATGAGGCCCTTCTGTGACAGAAGACAGTCCTTGGTCCTTAATCTATACTGTCTATTCCTACTGTTTACCCTCATTCAACCTATTGTGGAACTTTGCAGTTTGAATAATAAAGAAGTCATCAGAAAAGGTAGTGAATTACCTAAAAAAAGTTAAACTGCCACCGAGGCACCAACTAGCAAATCATACGGAGGGAAACTATCCAAATCCAGGCAATAATGTCGTTTTTGTGCATTTTCTTCCGATGATCCAATGTTATACAGTAAACAATCCTCCCCTTTAGCCTTTCCTGTGGCTCTCCTCGTGGCTTACCCTGGTTAAAAACATTTGCCATATTTGTTGCTGCAATCCCACCACCACCTCTCTCCAATAAATACATAATTAACAGGTGGCCAAGTCACAGAAACCAAAACCACTTTCAAAATAAAAGCATAAGGAATTTCTTTAATTAACTACAAATAATTACACTAATAATAATAAATGTACTATACAAAAACTGCAAGAAAATAAATGTTAAACTATTAAATTAAATAAATCAGTGTATAGCTCAAACAGGTAGGAATACAAGAGCACAGACATACACATCCTTTAGGTAACCCTGAACTTGTCTGACCATGTTTAACTTTTTTAATCATAAAGCAAGTCACGCCATCATGTGTCTTTTGACTGTTGAATGTTACAACATTGAATGATAATAACATATACTAATGCTTTGGCATCTTTTGTTCTCAAACTGTTATAGGATTCAAGCCAGCACCCCTTTAATTGATGCACCATCGGCTGAGCCATAAATATTTTTTGATATTTTCGACATTATTTTCTACACCTACTCCGTAAAGAACTAATGTGATCTTTGGTATCTTTGGACACTTTTGGATATGGACCAAAAACAGGCAGTCTGCAGATCATGAGTCTGTATGGTGTCTCTGGCAGAGTTTTAATGGCTTGCAGTGTGTGAATGCTGCTATAAAAAAAGAAATGGAATGTTGCAAAAAACAAAAGAACAAAAATGTGAGCATTCAATCACTTGCTACGTTTAAAGCTTATTCATAATATATACAAAAGTGCCGTGCCATATTACGTAACTGTTCTCAGTGTGTGTGCTCTCCCAGACCCCACCCCAACAATGTCTATGTTTAGCAACCTATTCGTGTCTACATTTAAATTGTACTTTCCACTCTAGTTATTACAGCAGCAGACGAAATATGAAAAGCGCTGAGGGCCATGGATAATAAGCACAGAAATAGAGCTGACAGTGGGCAAACCACAGCCTCATCATCACTGTGTACAGTCAAACATCCCCCCACTCATACGTTTGTAGGCTTTTATTTCCACAAGACAAACATCTCCCCCAGAACTTGAGGAAAAATGGAACTCCTATCTCCTCTGCTCTCTTCCTTTAGCATCCTCTTTCTGTCTCTTCTTCATCGTTTGCTGCGGTCTAGTACTGCAGCCCCCCCCCCCACTCCATCCACCATTCTTTCAGTCTACTGCTTCTGTTACTCCCATGACAGCAAAGGCTCAATTCATAGGCCTTTTTTCTTTAAAATAAAAAAGAAGGTTTAACCACATGCTCAGTGCTGATAGATGTTCAGTCAAGATTCCCCTACACCGGGAAACGTGTCAGGGAGATAAACACCACTATTGTGTTTTTCTTTGAATCGCTGCTTTATTGCAGAAGATACACATGTCACATACAGACCAAGATGCACAGAAAGATGCTCACTCAGGGGACCAATTAAAACACGAGACGGAAAACTGCCCTTTTGTTGATGCATACAGTAAAGAAAAACTAAATGTCTTTAAGTCAAATAAAAAGTCCCCAAGTAAGAATAGAATATCTCCAAATGCTTCTTTGGAATGCCAGTCAAAGTGTTTCAAGGCTGCTCTCTTCGCATACATTCTAACAAAAGACAATAAATATGCCTCCTGAATTATGTCCGTTTTGCCTAAGTCACACTAAGGTGATGTCATATTGCACATGCCAAATGTCCGGAGACTTGACAGAAATAGAGTAAAGATATCCTGACTTTCAGTCCTGATTACAGTATGCATCAAGTACCAAAAACAATGGATCCAATTATATTGGTATATAGCATCTCTTCATTAGACCCTTGTTAAACCCCAGCCCATATCCTCATGTCGAAGACTCCAACCCAAATAACACAGTTAATACCCGACATGAAACCCAATTTTTTAATTTTGGCAACATTTCTGACCATTAGTCCATAGACTAATACAATGCATCAGCTCCACTCTTTCTTTTACCCTTCTTCAACTTGGCACTGTGAACACTTGCAACTCATGGCACAAATGGATGCAGATGACTGACACAGTCAGAGAGAGACATTTCTTGATAACCAAACCTAAACCCTTATGCTGTTGGTGTGACTTGCATATGAATGCAGAATCTGTATCCAAGGGGCAACATTTTGGTGTTTGAGAGCGTTCTAGTTTATAGTACGAACAGGCGTTGAGCTTGTGTTGGCTGAATGCAGGCTTAAAGTCCATGTGAAAAGATTTGGCTACTCATGAAAGTAGACATCTTTGTCTCATAACTCCAAAAAAAATGCACGCATCTGAATTCCTATTTGGGGCTTCACCAGAACCTTGACATATTTCATGTGACTAATGCCGTCAGACCTTGATGATAGTTCAGAAATGGTTTTCACACCATGCTGAAAACACAATATTGTAAAAAGTATGTCGACACCGGGACATAACACCAATATATAATAGCTTAACATGTGATTCCAATTCTACCACAGAGCCTTCCCTCTTCTGAATTCAGGCTTTCCACCCATTCAGCCTGAAGAGCATCATTATTCATCCCAGAGGTATTGGATAAGGTTGAGGTCAGGAGTGTGTGCGCAGATCAGACAAGTTCTTCAACACCAAACCGGTCGGACAAAAAGACACCGTGTTCTAATGTGGAAGCAGTTGCCTGGGGTGCAGGTGGCACATGACCTTAGATAACGTTTAAGTTAAAACAGACGCAAACCTCTGCACACACACTGACTCGGAAACTCAAAGATCCCATCTAATTTACCAGACTGCTTGTTCTACTAAAGCATGAACCCCTGATAGACAAACAGGTGGGTCCATGAGTGCAAATATATGCTATAAAGCACACATTTTTGATAAATAATTGTGAAATTTGAAGAGGTCAACCGGTGTGTTACTTTGGGTTTGACATGCCATGTGTGCATGGATTTGTGTGTCCCTGCTGCATTGAACTCAGTAGGTGGCATATGATATGAGCTTCCAGACAGTGCCTTTGTCTGGGCTTAAAGCCCCTAAAAAAGAGACATTGTTTGCGCCTCAGTGAACGTTTTGGTTTCTATGGAGACAGAAGTGGCAAACTCAACACCTGATTCCCAGGAGCTCACCTGGGTTCTCTCTCATGCACATGCAGTTTCTCTTATCCAATTTGTCTGTCACCCACACACACACACACACACACACACACACACACACACACACACACACACACACACACACACACACACACACACACACACACACACACACACACACAGGAACAAATACACAGAAACCGACATTCATTGTTTCCCTTAAAGCTTGGGTACATTTCATTGGAGAAACCAGAAAAAGTCAAGCTGGATTTTAGCCATGATCCAAATGATAAAACCTAGTTCAGTGTCCAACTCTTTTCTCAATGAGAGAATCTAGCAGCACTAGCTAAAAAACATGCTAAACCTAGGTTGTTTTTCTTTTGTAAACGACATTTAGAGCATTAATTTAGCAGAAATGTCTACCTGAGCAGAGAATTAAGTCACATTCAATCATATGCTCTGAATTCTGTATAGAGAACCTCTAAGTATAGAGCTGGAGTCATGACATAGCTAGCCTAGCTTAGCATTGAGACTGGAAGCAATGGGAGACACACTGTAACTTGGGTCAATGACTGCGTACTGTACCATTCAAATCTTCCATGGCATTTATGTTATTTTAAACAGTGAACTTTAAGTACCATCTGGCACACCTACCATTTATATTTTGTAGTATTTTTGGCAGAGTGGAGGCACACTGACAGCTCTGCAACAAGGAAGAGAAAGCTGAAGCAGGTTCCCCAGCATTAGCATTATTCCAATGTTACTTTTCTGTCATCTCTTAGTGCATTTAGCCAAGCTCGAAAAGTTGTACTTACATTTTGCCACTTTCTGTTTATTACTTGCATTCTGTTGTTTTATGCGCATATTGAAATGCATCTGAAAACTCACAGTTGGACACATACATAATTGGAATTTGAAGTTTCATTTGGAGTCATGGGAGGGGCTGATTCATATGTGACTATGCTTCATATGTGATTATGCATACGCTATGCAAATAGGCCACTTGATGCCACTCGGCTCTATTGTTGGGGGGTTAAATGGGGACCAGTGTGCTGATGGACGGGGACAGCGCAGATTAATACTGTTCCCATGGTCCTCCTCCCTCTGTCTGCCCCTCCTTCTTCCTCTCTCTTTCTCTTTTGTATGACTAGAGTCAGTTCCTGTGTCATTGTTAGGGATCCATCTGCCCAGCCACACACACACACACACACACACACACACACACACACACACACACACACACACACACACACACACACACACACACACACACACAGAGCAGCAGCAGCAATTAAACCTCTTTGACACACTTGACAGAGACGAGCTTTAGGCTGTGTGTCCGGCACGAGCCATCTGTGAAACAACCACACACACACACACACACACACACACACACACACACACACACACACACACACACACACACACACACACACACACACACACACACACACACACACTCACACACGTAGCCTACACTGTAGATGTGTGTGCCGCGTTAAAATAGATTGAATTGACATTCATGCACACACACCCCTCCCTGCCCCCTTTGGGGGGGGGGGGCAACTGGAATCTCTGTCCTCTTTTTTTTGTGATGGACAGAAAGGAGGAGACAGACAACTTTTGACGGACAGACGGGTGGATGGGTTAACGGAGGTGATGGTGGTAAAAGGAGGAGAGTATATTGGATGGATGGCAGATTGGGGAGCAGACCTTTCAATTATTATTGCTCCCTGAAGTAGGACACCCGGCAGACAGTATATGTAGACAGAGCAGCTGTAATTACTGGTGGCAGTCGCCCCCCATCTAAAGATATTGCATTGATATTCCGCTGTTAACAGGAGATTACCATGTGGAAGACTGGGGGTCTGGGCTCGTCTGTGTCTCCACTGTGTGCTTTGGGGGCATCTGATTATGTTGGGGCCATTGTTCTTTTTTTTTTTATCCTAAAACTGCTCCACTTGGCACATTAATAGAAGCATAGATAGGGAATAATAGGTTCATAGATTAAATAAAATACAATTTTTCATGCACAGAATTTTTTTGGGAAACACAACAGGAGGGTTAATCAGACTGTCATTACAATTGTGTGTACACACAGAACCCCCCCCCAGGGACTGCTCATGCAAAAATAAAAATATAAGTGGGAATTCCGGGTTTTAGGACGCGTCACTGTGGCGAATCAGAGTGATTATGATTTGGACCCAATCTGACTTTGATCCAAGGTCTGGGTCAAGGTTTGATAAGCCTCTGGGGGCAAAGGGCAATCAGATATCTACAATGGATTTAGGCCAAGCCTTCCTTTTACATGTACTAATCATTGTTTACATTCAGATCAGCAACTTGTGAAGAGAATGAAGTTGAAGTCGAGACACCACATCTACAACGCCATCGTTTGACAAGTAGCCATTTTACCATCTTAACTGTGGTTTTGACGACTTTTACAGTTGTTTATCGGGGACTTCCTTCCCATTTAACAGCTTCATTTAATCTATTGTTAATACTAAAAATTACATTTAAAATATATATTTAAATATGATCTAAAAAGAACAAGCCATACCTATAAGTCCTGCAACAGAAGTGATCCCACAATCCATCATATCCATTTTAGCAGGTGTGTGTTGTGTGTTTGCAGTAATCCCTGTATTATAGGCTTCCTAATACATGGTTGTACCTCTCTAGCATCCCTAAGCTTATGTTTAAGCTCCCATATCATTTACTGTAACTGTACTTACCTGACTGTAGGCAGCTTGGTTGACGTTGTAAATGGCACCTTTTCCTCCACTGGAGTTAAACAAGCCCACTAAACAAACCTCCTCAACAACTGCCGCGAAAAGGGATCCTATGATCAAAGAGGGTATATTTTCCATCACTGTTTTGGTTAATTTTTTATCATATGATAGTTTAATACATTTGTCATTACCTTGCATTGAGCAGGCAAGGGTTTAGTGTCACGCAAGTCACACAAGGGTAGCCGTGGGTGTGTAAACTTGAGGAACATCCCAGTCTCTAGGACACAATCTATAACCTCAGTCTCTGTCTCATTGTATGTCTTCTCCCTACATTGCTACTGACCATTTTCCTAAACAACATTGTAGTGATTGGGTTTTTTTGAATGTGTTTTCCCTACCTTTTAGTCTGCCATTGTTTGAAGTAATTGCAATATTTTATGGAAATCAACTTGAAACTTGCTTGGCTTGTGTTTTCCATTGTCACTTTTCATACAAATGCTGCTTCAAATGGAAAGTCTTCACTGCATTTCCATACAATGATAATTTAAAACACATTAGGTCATTGCCAATTATCCCATTGGTTCCTTTTGAAATTTGAGTACATGTTTGGTTTATTTTCTCAGTAATTTCCTAAAACAGCTGGGTACTGTCAGTGCATTGGTTGGGGACTATTTTCAGTGTCCAATAAATCCACATTTGGTGCTCCAGTGAGAAGTGCAGCAAGAGGATGTTTGCGGAACTGATTCATGGTAATGTAATACATGTCACCCAATGCAACGGTGTGGCTCATTGTTGTGTGTTTAATAGTTTTCAGCTCTATGGTGAAAAGGAAGAAGATCAGGCACACACATTATACAATATACTTAGCAAGTATACCTTTATTGTTGGCTTAGTTTTATGGTGAAAGAAAGCACATTTATACATGTAAAAGAAATAGGTTTGCTTTTGGAAAACACAAGAATATATAATTTGTAATACATGGGCTATTATAACTTGCACAGACACTGCCAAGGTCCTTTAATAATGTTTGGTTGCTCCTTATTCATGTAGTTATGTAACATTCCAAAGTGGTTGCAGTAGTCAGTAGTTTGAAGTGACATACAGCCAGTCAGTGGGAAGGTGAGGATCTCACTGGAAAACCACTGAATTTGTAAGTTGCTCTTCAGAGGCTGAAGTAATTTCCCTATTGGCTTTCAAATGCAGCCGTCTGAGCTTGCGCACAGAGGCTTGATCAGCGTTAGGCCTGGAATAAAAAAAGAAAAGGCGCCAACAAAGGTGGACATAGTTTTAATATAACAAAGGCAGAATGGGTGAGTGTTATAATGTACGCATAATTTAAGACGCAAAGTAATGTTAATTTGGATTCTGCTAATATGTATTGCGTTAAGGATCTATTTATATTAAGTTTGTGTGTGTTACAGTAAGATAAATTACACCCCCCCCCCTATAAACCGTGGCGCAGTGGTTTGTCCCAGCCGTTGTCAGCCTCTGCCAGCCTCCTCTTGTCAGTGCTCTTCTTAAAATGAAGCTAGTAAACCGACGGTACCAGCGGAGAAGAAGGAGAGGGGACTGAAATGTAGAGCTGGCATCTACTTTCCCACCGTTTAAAGGACGCTTTTATATACACATATACGTATACAGGGCATTCATGAAGAGCCCCAAGTTAATAACACTATTATTATGTCGGAGGGAGCAGTCACAGCCCGGTGCTTGCTGTACACAGTTCGTCTATTTATTCAAGTCTGAAGCTGGAATTCAGATAGAAGACTTTCAAGTAGATAGATTAGCCTATCTAATCAAGTGTTTTTATTAATACGTCAGTTTGTTTTTGTCACCAGTTCGCATTTTATACGCTTTTTTTCCTTTTTGTGGAGAAAGATTGTCAGGTTAAGCCACACGAAAGCAATGTATAATACAGTCTGGACGTCGGAAAAAGCCGATGAGGAAGGAGACTGGAGGGACGTGATGATGCCCTACTCCACAGAGCTGATATTTTATCTGGAAATGGACCAACCGCCAGGTAAGCAGGCCTGCGCCGGGCAACAGACGCTAATATCGGACATGGATGTTGGGCTGGGGCTTGTATGAGAGTAGAGGAGGTGCTGTGTTTGGTTTGGTGCCTGTTCAAATTGGTGAAAAGTTTTTAAAGCGCACATCCTGATGCTGCTCTAACAGTACTTAACGACATTTGGGTCAATTTTCCTGAGGAATTTTACGTACGTCTGCTCCTTTTAAAGTGATACATTTTGTACATAACTTTTTGGCAGTGCCTCAATTTTGCCACAGTAGCCTAGCGTATTCCCTTTTTGTTCTAGTAAGTAAGCAGGTAACTTGAGCTTGAAAGAAACACATTTGCGACACTTTTGTCTTTAAATTAGACTTAAAAGGCATTTTCCGGTACCAATGACAACGCTTTGAACACAATTTACTCCATCTGTCCTGCTCTAATAGGCACCGGTTACAGGAGAAATGCTCCATTATACATGTCTGCTTATTCCTGCTGTCACACAGTAACATTAGCTGCAGCTATTCAAACCTCCACTAAGACTCATTCGGAGACAACAATCCGATGTATTCTGTGCATTGGCAGCCTAACTACTCTTCAAACTATCTGCATATAAAATGACACGATAAATGAATCGTTAAGATGGCAGACATCGCACTGCCAATCATTTTGGACTAAAATGCAAAAAATAGCATCTCAGTTCATTGTACCCGAATTTGCTCTTCTTAACCCGGCAGTTAAGTTGTGCAATTTAAATCCGATATTAGGCCTACTCCACAATCAAAGTATTTATGAAAAGGCTCTATCCGGATCGTCCTGAAATTAGCTCTACCCGGTCCCTAAAGGGAAGGGGGATGGGACACGGAGAGCAGACAGGGACCGGGAGAATGAACACAACTGGGAATAAAACGTCCCGAGCGTTTCATAACCATAACATCGCTCACTGACTCGCACTTATTGGTCGCTGTGCCCCTTTCTAGCAAACTGTCACCCCGCAATTGAATGCGTTTCATTCATTCCTCCATTCATTCATTCCTCGGAAATTTTGCCAGTGTCATTTGACTCCCAGCCCCCCTCTCTTCTCCCCTCGGTGCGCTGAATGGATCATGGCGCAGATGTGGGACGTTGTTTCCAGGAGGCGCTGTTGAATGCACTTTGCCCGGTAGCTCTGTCCCCTTTTTTCTCCCTCCTCCTTTCACTTACCCCATGATTCTATTGAGATGTACGGTATATTATGCAGCCACCATAAAGTGCAGTATCATGTCTATATCAACAAAAAAAGAAAACCCCCTTAGGTTCAGATGCTTTATCAACGATTTACAACCATCAGATTGCAGAGAATTTAAACTACATATACAATGTAGTTTCACTTTATGTGAAGTGTTTGTCCGTAAATGTGGGAAAATATCATCACTCAGCTTAATGCTGATGCAGATACTTTTTTAGTAGGTTATTGCATCCTGTTGCAAATGTTGATTCCTCAATTTGAGGTATGTTGAAGTGAAGTGGTGCAATATCTCCACTTTCTGCACATTAAAAGTCAACTCCTCCTTTTTCCTCTTGGCTGAACAAAAGACCAATTCTTTGTCTTGGTCACTCTATCTCCATTTGACGATCATTGTGTTGGAGCTACAGTAGAGTGAGTGGACTGTGCTCCTCAACCCAATACGTCCGGGCATGTTAACGCAACACACTTGCCCTTTGCTGGTGATTCACATACTTAACGGCTGCTGCTGCTGGACCTTGCCTTATATAGTGCCTGGAGCCATTCATTCACGCATACATGGGGTCATTGTCGTGGCTGGAAAAGACTGTTGACAATTTGCTAATGTTGTCCAAGCTTAGCGGAGCATTTGTGCTCATTTCATGATGTGAACAATGCAGTCAGCAAAGACGCATGTACACAAATAAGCTGTATTTTGCATTTGTGGAAAAGTAGAATGAATTGAAAATGCAGATGGACTTTTGCTGTTACTCATACCTGCAGTGTTTCATAATCTGCCTTTTTGTGTGTCACCCCATTTTCCTGAATGAGCTCATCCTGTCTTCATCTTTTTGTTGCCCACATATATAACCAAGCATCAGCTTGTCTGCGCTTCAACATATGCAAACTGTGTCTTTGTCTTGACTTAACTGACATGCATTCTGAAGAGCTACGGTTACGGGAGAAGGAGGCAAAGAGTGGGTGACGGGGAGGCTGAAAGAGGAGGAGGAAGTGGGACAGATTAGGAAGAAGGGATGATAAAGGGTTAAGAGAAGTAGGGGAGAATGGAAGACTAGCGTCCCACAGACGTTCATTAGAATATTTATTACACTGGAATTGAAACGTGAAAGCCTCAGTGTCAGTTGTATCTGTGTGTGTGTGTGTGTGTGTGTGTGTGTGTGTGTGTGTGTGTGTGTGTGTGTGTGTGTGTGTGTGTGTGTGTGTGTGTGTGTGTGTTGCCTTTGTGTGCAGGATGATTAGCACAGGTGGAGTGCCACTGCCCCCCTAGGGGAACGGCAAAGCCTGCGTTTCCACTGGCAACTTAGTGTATTAATGGATGTGTGGTGCACTGAGTCTCATCATTCAATGGAGAATGGATGGGATGTTATAGTTAAAGGACCATACCACCGTTTTGTTTGCGTGTCTTGGCCAATTTAAAGCAAATTCCATGTGCCTCCTTCCAGGTCGTTCCTATAAACATCCGCACAGCATGAAAAGCAACTTGCACAGTTTTGACATTTGCCCTAATATGGCTCTTTATACATTTTACATAATGTCTGCATTTGATTTTGTGAGATGTGATGATGCAAGGCATTATGATGCAACACTTTACTTTATTATCATATATGCACCAAAACTGCCTCTTCTTAGTGCTAGCATACAATGAATTGCTAGATAGGGTTCTTTGTCAATGATGGTATGATCATATTATGTTGAATTGAAAAATAAATGGTATATATTATGGATTTGGCGCAAAGTGAAATGAGTTTTGCAAATCATTTATTTTTGATTGAGCATCAATTTAAATATGTGTTGATATCATTTTCCCCAATTTGCCATATTGTGATATATCTTGGAAAACATGTAATTGTTCAAATTGTGATCAACCAGCCCTGCATTTGTCTGTAATGAGGACCAGATTATAATAGATTTTTCTCCATGAGTGTGCTCACCTGCAGAGGGGAAACATATTTGTTTCACTTGTATCAAGCAGTCAAGTGCATAACATAATCAGAAAAGGCTACCTGGGCAACAAAGCAGAACATCTTTGATTTGCAAAAGGCTAAATATATTTGCTTTGTTCTTTGATAACATCTGGATAAGCAGCAGTATAGACCTGCTGCTGTTGATATAAAGGGCATTCAGAGTGGAAATGTCAAAGCCTCTTTACATTCAGAGTGTATTCAACTGTAGGATGGGATTGACCCGTGGCCCTAATGAGATGTAATATAGGTCCATATGGGTTATCAGAGCCTTTAATCAGGATCATCATCATGTTCCTATTCAAATCCAAAGCCTGCTCATTGTTGAAAGGTTTCTTTTGTCTTGAGTCAAATTGTGGAATTCTCAGGGGCAGATGTGGAACTGTTCACCCCAATGTTGTGGTTGTGGCTTCTTAAACTGGAGGATTTGCAGCTTTTCTTTGTCCTAATATTATTACAAGTAGAATATCTTTACATGTTCCGACGGTTGGTCAGACATTGGAAGACTGCATCTTGGACTTTGATGAGCATTTTTCACAGTTTTCCAACTATAGACTGAAATACGAAATATATATCAAAAATTGAATGTTTTGTATTTTACAGACCTTACTGTGTTTTACAGCATAACAGTGCCTCACATTAACGGTGAATACGTGAGTCTCTTAAAGGCACATTCATCCGTCAGTCTCTGTTCAATAGGAGACAACCTGTTGATTTAGGGCTCGATTCTGCTGTGTGTATGAGTGTGTGGTGTCCCAGAAGGAATTGATATTACCCTCGGATAACTCCACCTCCCCTCCTTTCTTCCTTTCTTCCCCTGGTGAGGGCACGCCCCCCATGCCGCCTCCTGATTGGCGGAGGGGGCGGGCCTCCTTGCAGGGATTAGTTAGCGTGTCGCCTGTCTTTTAGGATCAGCCTCGCTCTGCTCTTTTCTTCAGTCTGACTGAGCAGAGAGCAGGAGGAGGAGGTGGCGGTGGAGGAGGAGGAGGTAGAGGAGGAGGAGAGAGCAATAGAGAGAGTGAGTTAGAGAGAGAGAGAGAAGAAGGGAGGAGAGAAACAGCTGAGAGACGGGTGACAGCATGCAGCTAACGGAGAGTACGATGGTTGAGGACGGTAAGAGGCTGATTTAGTCTTTTGGTGCCTGATTTCTTCTTTGTTTCTTCTCTCAGTGCATCACCATGTCTTTCCTTTAAGTCTCAGACTTCACTTCCTGATCCAGTCTGTACAATTATAAGCATTTTCTACTAGTTTAACACTTTTTTTCTTTGTTGACAAATAAATATGTTTTCCTTTTTTAATGTGTTTGCTGCCCCCTCTTCTTTGATTCTTCTTGCAGCACATGACCTAAATTGAGTGTCTGTGTTTGTCTCTATTCTTACTCTGTTGCTTTGTGGGCTTTTGTACTGAATTTCCCTATTTGGGAATGAGCCCTGCAACTGTCAGCTTACCCACACAACTACCTATGAAGCACAGATGCCAAAAATGATGTGATTCCACCTCCTAAAATGTGAGCATTTAACGGTTTTATACATTGTCAATATAATATATTTTAAAATTTTCGTCCGTTAATCTCACAAATTATTAAAAGCTGGGGAAATTATGACAATTTTCTTACAATTTATATTCAAAATACATGTCTACTGTTGCAGACATCTGGACTCAGATTGAAGTCTTAAGCTCTTAAGCATGTCCCTGTGTGTCGGGTGCATGTGCGTGCTTTCACAGCCGTGACGCTGAAACACACCCCCACACTGTAGAGGCTCACACACACAGTCACACCACCTGCAGCTCCCTCCTCTGCCCAGTTGTGAAGTTTTGGGTACAGAACAGATTGAGGAGCAGGCTTTATTCATGACACGTGCTTTTGAGTTTTTTAGATTGTGCAGTCATTTCTTAGACTGTAAACTCTTGTTGCAGAAAATACCTTTGTTACTGTGCTCACTGATCAGCTGTGTGCACTTGCATTATTTTTGTATAGCATCCCCAAAGGATGACCGCGGGCAGCATTGATGCTTTGTGTTTTTGTCAAGTGTGAGTGTTTATCATGCGTGTGTGTCAGTCCGTGCTGACAGTCATTGTTCAGGAGAGCTGTGGAGTCTCCCTGCATGTGTGGTGACAAGTGATATCGCTGTGTGTGTGTGTGTGTGTGTGTGTGTGTGTGTGTGTGTGTGTGTGTGTGTGTGTGTGTGTGTGTGTGTGTGTGTGTGTGTGTGTGTGTGTGTGTGTGTGTGTGTGTGTGTGTGTGTGTGTGTGTGTGTGTGTGTGTCCATTAAATGCTGACGGAGGGGAACAGTGCAGCTGCAGAATGACAGCTTTGGCTTCTGTAACTGACTGACTGCCGTGGTTATGTGAAGAGGAGGGAGGGAAGGAGTGAGGAGTGAGGAGTCCCAAAGTGAGAGAGGAAAAAGTGAGAAGGACAGCAGGGTAGGAAAAGAACAAAGAGAACAGGAGAGGAAGCCGAGCAGCAGCTGTGCTACACATTCCTCTGAACTGAAGCTCATCTGCTGTGTGCGTTTCTACCTATTATTGTTTCATTAGCCCTCCAACCTGCTTTGATGATATCTCCTCAGCATGAAGTTTGCAAAAGGTCTCTGGCTGTTCTTCTGCTCTGCAACACTTTGCTGTACGAACACAGGTGTAGAATGGCCATTAACAAAGGGGAAGGTGAGCTAAAAAGCTCCTTTATGGAAATCAAAATATGTCAAACAACTCCAGAAAATGTCCTTTGTGACAAAGGGGACCAACTACACATTTGGTAGTTTTGTAGCCCCCTAGTGGCTATGGAAGCTTTTTTTAATTTGCCTCAGATCTCAGACAAATTAAATTAGTTTATATTGGATAATTAATGCAAACAAACCAGAGATAGTTTTTTTTTTTAAAGTAAATGTTTTACTTAACATTTATCAAGTGGATACAATCATGCCTCTATAAAACTTTATTGGCATAAATAATGTATGTCTGTTCTCAGAAACACGTGGAAGTTGCAGCTGTTTTTGTTTTGTTTTCGACATGATAATAATGTATCACCTGTCAGATTGTTTGTTCCACTGCCCCCAAGTGGCCAACATTATTTTAAACAGCTTTTGATTTAAATACATTTCCGGAATAATGTATTTTATTTGTTCATTCAAAGACAACATGATTCTTACCCCATGTCACAGTAAACAGTAGAGTCTGGGGGGGCACGCTAGCGATGGGAACTTATCGGGACAGTGAGTAATGACCGTGCTGCCTGCACATACACTGAAATCATATTTGTCCGGCCTTATTCAGCTCTGCCTCTGTGCATTGTGGGAATTCCCCTGTCCTTCGGTGGCATTTGAGGGTGCTTTCATCAGCGGACTTTCCCTTTTTAAAAGTGTGTGTGTGTGTGGTGGTCCAGTAATAACACTGCTGTTCCTTGAACCCATACAGTCTGTGCCTGGAGACTTCTGAAAACCCGTGGGGTGTGTGTTTTGGCATTGTGGGTCACACTGTTTGGCTAAGAACTTTGCAGCCAGTTTTCAGTTTGTTAGCATTCAGTCAGTTTGAATTCACCTTCAGACTATTTGAACGCTGCTCCGGCTTTGTTATCATTGCCCAAACTTAAAGGTGCAGTCTGTAACAAAGCTCCAATCCACATAAAAGACAAACGGAAGGCATTTCATTTTGAGGGCCCCATTATGCTTGTTGGGGTTTTCCCTTTCCTGTAGTGTGTTATGTTGTTTTTTGTGCATGGTCTGCAAAGGCTAAAATCCCCAAATGTCTAAACACAGGCAGCTGTCAAATAACTGACGCAATACGCAATATTCTTCACAGTATTTCACAAATTGCTTCACTCTGTTGCACATTTATTTATTTGATGATTTATTTGATAAGGAATCAACCCTAACTGTTGAAAGTTTTATAAAATGAAGGGCATCAGTCATGGAAAGAGTGCAGGGTGCAAAGCAGAAACTAAAAGTCAAGTTTCTGTCAGATGTCTTACATAATAATCAACCACAGCATATGAACAGGGGGCTTCCTTCCCTCCTGCAGCTCAGTGGGAGGACAAGTTCAAAGGCAGGAGAAATTGTGCGAAAACAAGAGTCCTGGCAGTTGTTACACACTTTCTTCCTTAAAGTCTCCTCCATGCAGCCCATAACTTTCACCTTGCCTGAGTGTGTGTTGCAAGTGGTTTATGACACAATAATTACTGTGATGATGTATGGGCTATATTTGTCATGCCACTGTTTGCCTTTGTGATTAATAACAATGGGGTCACCAACTGCCCCGCTGCTGCATTTATGTGTGGATATAAAACAGCTCTTGTTTTGTGATTTGCATATAACAGGTGTGCAGAAAGATCTCTAGACATTTCTGGTGTTTGTGTAGCGAAGCTCTAAAGTAATGAAATATGTGAGTAATGTAACAATGCTCCATCTGCAGGTGGCTGTTATGTGTTCTACATACAGTCTTTCTCAATAATAACATGTCCTCTCTTCTTCTCCTCCAGCTCTTCCTCCAAAACCAGCAAAGCCACAGCAGCCCTCCTCAGTGGGGGGGGTTGGGGGCAGCACCAATGGCACCAAGGATGTAGGAGCAGGAGGCTCGCTGCAGGAAGCCGAGTGGTACTGGGGAGACATATCCAGGTAACCCTCAACATACTGTGTTTAAGATATTCAGTACATCTGCTTGGCCTATTGTTACAGATCCTCATCAAAAAACAAGTATCATTCAATTCATACAAATCTGGTATCAAATTGCTCTACTTTCGGTTTTATGTGGGAAAGCATGTACATTTGGTGTGTGATTCAGGTAGGAAATGTGGTCCCACCCACAACTATCTTAATATATAAGCATTCATATTTATTAAACTAGCTTATAGATATGGACAGGAATTGGTGAGTTTATTACCCCAATACAGTTAAAGACAGTTCATTATTTATAGCAGTAGCTTGGCCAGAAACAATGAAAAATACACACAATCAAAATCTATTTAGGCAGAGAGCTCAAATCAAGAGCTCCTCAGGTTTATGTAGTATTCAGTATATAGTTAAATTCCCAGATTGTTGCCATCAAATATACCTGTTTCATAAGAGTTGAGCCTGAGAACAGAAATCCTTTTCAGAAATGTTCTGTTTGCTTAAGTTACAATCATGAAGCTGCTGAGTCTCAGGCTATTGTCACTGTCTTACCTTCATAAGTGCAGGTTAGCTCTCAACCACAATCCACACATAACTCCACCTACAGCGCAGACAGCCAGTCTGCCACCCTTTTTACACACACACACACACACACACACACACACACACACACACACACACACACACACACACACACACACAGAGCAGAGAGACACTGTTGGCTGGGACCTGTCCTTCCAGTCACTCCCGACATCATTTAATTGACAGACTGTTCAGTTTGAGGCGTGTGGCTGCGGGGGGGAAATCCCCATCGCCTGCCACTGATAATTGAAGCCAGACCTTTCAAATGAACACCATCTTTACACGGATCACTCAACCAACTCACTCTCTATGTATTTTTGTTCATATGTCTTCAGGGAGGAAGTGAATGATAAGCTCAGAGACATGCCTGATGGGACTTTCCTGGTGCGGGACGCTTCCACAAAGATGCAGGGAGATTACACGCTCACACTGAGGTAAGACCCTTTGTTCCCCCCAAAAATAGGTCATATCTGCAGCTATTTTTAAACATGAAAGCCCACTAAAATAGGCAATAGATTCATTTCCCAATGACAGTGGGCAAATAAATGAATTGTCCCGGGAATGAATGGCGACTGCAACCTTTCCATTTACACACATAGGCCAGATGTTGGTGGGTGTTTTTGTGCAGTTTGTACCAGTCATGAATGCACTTTGTTTAAAACCACAGGGGGATTAACGGAGGCTGGAACGAGTGGTAGATGAATTATTCTGCTCCACTTTAATGCAGACATCCCTCTAGTTAACTACAGATTGAGGGAAATCATGTGTTGAGAAGCATTTTAGCCTATGCAGCATCCTGGTAAATTGGAGCAAATTGCCCACTGAGCCTGAACTAGGGGTTGTTTGAGTGTGAATATTGGAGGGAATCATCAGTCATTTGATGCATTCTTCACTCTAAATGTTTTGTTCTGTCTGGTTTAGGAAGGGGGGCAACAACAAGCTGATAAAGATCTACCACCGGGACGGGAAATACGGCTTCTCCGACCCGCTGACGTTCAGCTCAGTGGTGGATCTCATCATTCACTACAGACACGAGTCCCTGGCTCAGTACAACACCAAGCTGGACGTCAAACTCATGTACCCCATCTCCCGGTTCCAGCAGGTCAGCACACATCAAATATGTACCACACATTGTGTATCCGTCATGACTTTATACATAGACATTTTATTTTTCGCAACTGCAACTTTTTATGTGCTATTAAAGGGTCCTTGATATTTTTGTTTAAGGTGTCTTTTCAAGCTGTACAAACCTGGTAAACTGTTATTATTATTATTTAAGGGTAGTTTGGGTGTGTTAGAATCCTTGATTAAACTGTCATTTGTTTAACATCTTGTCTAGCAGCTCATATTGGAGTCATTTTTAAAGTTTTCAAATTGGAAGCAGAAATCTCACTTTCTAGTAGTTACTACTAATTTTAAAACACCTTTTCAATCACCTAACTTCCCTGTACCCTGTGTCTGGAGTTGGGTGTTTCCACTCCAAACTGTAGCAGCAGCAAAACCTCCGCTCACTGAAGTATTGCCCCGTTTGCCGGCCCCCGTGCCACGCTCCCTAAATAATTGCACACATCTGCAGTGTCAAAGGGCCGCGGTCGCATTTATTCCCTTCCTCCCCTCGTTCCACTCGTTCTGCAGGCGAGTCATTACTCAGAGCGGTGAAATGTCTCAGAGCGTGCACACCGCGTTGCCATACACCCAGGGCATTGTGGGTGGTTAATTAACGAGCCTGCTCAGGAGTCACCCTCGCTAAGCAGAATCAGGGGTGAAGGGAGCAACACATGCACATGGACTTTGTCCCTAAGTACAAATAGCTCTGCATTCTTGAATGTCTAACACTTATGTATGCTGCCTTTTGCCTTTTCTTGATTCTAACGCTTACTATTTGTTGTTCTATCCCTCAGGACCAGCTGGTAAAGGAGGATAATATTGACGCTGTGGGGAAGAAGCTGCAGGAATACCACAATCAGTACCAAGAGAAGAGCAAAGAGTATGACAGACTGTACGAAGAATACACCAAGATGTCACAGGTAAGCAGGTTTTTGAATTATAAATTAACTTTTTGGGTTTTTACAGAAAATAAACTCCTATTTCCTGTCATGTCCTCTAACTTACCTCCTTCCCTCCATCCATCAGGAGATCCAGATGAAGCGAACGGCCATCGAAGCCTTCAACGAGACCATCAAGATCTTCGAGGAGCAGTGCCAAACGCAGGAGCGCTACAGCAAGGACTACATCGAGCGCTTCCGCCGCGAGGGCAACGACAAGGAGATCGAGAGGATCATGATGAACTACGAGAAGCTCAAGTCCCGGCTCGGGGAGATCCACGACAGCAAGGTGCGGCTGGAGCAGGACCTGAAGACACAAGCCATGGACAACCGGGAGACGGACAAGAAGATGAACAGCCTGAAGCCCGACCTCATACAGCTCCGCAAGATCAGGGACCAGTATCTTGTGTAAGTGCACAACACATTGTTATTATAAGTAAAGCAGGCAGACGGAGTGAAATATAGAAAATATACTATATATATATATATATATATATATATAAGTGTTTCATTTCAGTTTTTTCATGAACATAAATGCTAACCAAAACTTGGGATTTAGGTTTTCGGTTTATCCACAGAAATCCCTGAAATGTCATACAAATCAAGCCGTTAATTATGTTAAATACTTAAAAGGTAGACACCAGTTTAATATCCCCTCAGTCTAAAACCCTGATGTTCTGTGACTGATACGCAGCGCAATTAGGAACTTGTTACTTCCTGTTACTGAAAGCCAAGAGATGTCCTGCTTTATTTCACCAATGCTGGCTTTATTCTTCTTTTAACTGTCAGAAACTTGCCAATTGAATTTGTGTTCACTGCCTGATAAACAATGTTGTAAAAGATGTAGGGTTTAAAAGTGATCCTTGTTGTTGTGGTAATGGTTCCCCCTCTCTCTCTCTTCTCTCTCTGTAGCTGGCTCAATCACAAAGGAGTTCGTCAGAAACAAATTAACGACTGGCTTGGAATCAAGAACGAAAACACTGACGAGTGAGTCTCAACTTTTACTGCCTTTCCTCTGCCAAAAAGTGGTTAACACGGTTACTGTACATATGTCTGTGGGCAGAGCAATGGCTAATATAATCTATACCTGTTTGTACCCAAATATGACATTATTTCTCTGTGGTGAAGTGCCCCGTGTTTACCGTTGATCTCTTCCTGTGCGGCTGCAGAGGCTACTTTGTGACCGAGGAGGACGAGAACTTGCCTCACTACGATGAGAAGAGCTGGTTCGTCGGGGACCTGAACAGGACTCAGTCAGAGGATCTGCTCATCGGGAAGCCGGACGGAGCCTTCCTCATCCGGGAGAGCAGCAAAAAGGGCTGCTACGCCTGCTCTGTAAAGTGGGTACACGTGCCTTCATTCATGTGCAATGTCCAAACTATTTCCACTCTTATATACATTTTGAGTATAGAAGTGCAATAGATGTGTATGAATTACTGTTTTCCTGCGTAGATGTTTGGTTAGCCGGCCATTAATAACAGTTAACTTTTTTACAGTTGATATATAACAGAAAAAAGAGATGCTTCATTGTTCAGTGAATAAAATACATTTACACTAACAGTCAATTAAAATCAATCTATCATTAGACTACCAAATAAACAATCGCCATTTTATATGTAATTTGTTAACAAACTTTAATCTTTTGGTCTGTCTCTTTTGGCATTTTCTTTCAAGCAATTTTATGCAGATGGTTTTTTATTATATATATAAAATAAATATAAAATACAAATATATCAAAATAACAGCTTTTTTAAATGTAACCACATTAGTTTGACAGACTTACGTTTTAACTACACAAAACCCCTCCTGAATTAATTAAAGTTGAGATAAAATGAAAAATAACGTTAACTTTAAAATGTTTGCACCTATTCAATAATACATAAACATATTGGGTGTGCTTATGTAAGCCTCTACTAACCAAAAATACCACAACATCCATCATGGGTGGAGCCACATTCTGAGCCCGCCTACTTGTAAGCCGTCCAATCAAATGCAAAGGATTGGATAAAGTATTTTATGTAAATCAAATATGACATTTTTCTGGGGAATGTACGAAGGACGTTCTAGCTAACTACTTCCTGACCAGCGTGATTGAACCCTTCTTCTCTGTCCTCAGTGTGGAAGGTGAGGTGAAGCACTGTGTCATCTACAGCACGCCGCGGGGCTTCGGCTTTGCGGAGCCCTACAACCTGTACAGCAGCCTGAAGGACCTGGTGCTCCACTACCACCAGACCTCGCTGGTGCAGCACAACGACTCGCTCAACGTGCGCCTCGCATACCCCGTCTACGCACAGATGCCCTCCGGACGCAGATGAACCCCACCCACCTGGCCACAACCCCCACATAGACAATAAACCAACCCCCTCCTGGGGAAGGGAGAACGGGGAGAGTGAGTGAAGGAAGGAACGAGGGAGGGGGATTGGTTGAAATACAAAGCAACCCCAACACCAGACCCCGTAAAGATAGAAACAAATTAAACACTTGCTGCAACACACACGTCAGCCACTTTGGAGTTATATATTTTTACAAGAACTATTTCGGAGGGCATTCTTTCTAAAGACTGCTTGATTTGCACAAGGAAGTTTTAACTGTTTGTGAATGTGAAAAACAAATAAATAAGCGACTGAAGGAAGGAAAGAAGGAAGGAAACGGAGTAGGAGACTTCAGAGTTTCAGTTTGACCCCGCTGCTACCTACACTCCAGCTCAGACTTTTTACCTGAAACTACGCGAACGACGACAAAGGCGACAACAAAACATTCCCAAAACCTCTTTTTATTTTGTTTCTCCCATTCTTTTTGTTTTATTTTGCACCTCAGATGATTATATTGCAATCTTTTTGCTTGTTTCTGGAGTCGTTTCCTTTTGTTTCTCATAGCTTTGTTTGTGGTAAATGCAAGAGGAGACGATGTCAAGTGTCTGTCCTGTCCCTCTCCGTACGAAAAAAGCAAATATAATGTAGCATAACGAGACAACGGACACTTGGTTTTATGAAGTGTTCCTCCATGTAGACTGCTGCTGAAGGGTTTAGGGGGAGGGGAAGGGTGGGGCATACGTGACAAAACATAGTTTAGAAGTCTTAAAGAAGGACAAAAGGCTTGCTTTCATACTAACTGTAGAGGGGTTCTTTTGTATTATTTCTGCTTTGCTGGAACATAGTTGATTTTTTCCGTTATTTCTTGCCAATGTGTAAATGGCAATGTCACAGATCAGAACCAGAGACCAAAGTTGGTGTGGAGAGGGAGGGGGGAGGGCAAAGAGTCAGCTAGTGTGTGTTTCTTTAAGTTTTTTCTTTTCTTTTTGTGAATGGTGAAAGGAATGAAGAAAAGCAAACGAATGGTGTGTTTGAGACCACACATAAAAACCGAGTTTTGGGCCACGTGCTTGTGCACCAAATAGCCTTTTTTTGGAAAACCAAATGGTACGTAAACAGAGAAAGCCATGACCTTCTGTAAATACAGATGGTCAAGAATGAAGCTCTTAAACAAGTCCCATGTGTGACCTCAGCATTCTGGACCTGTTCGAATAGTATAGTTATTTACTGCTTTTTGACTGTTTTTAAGCAATTTACTGACATTTTATAGACTCAAAAGTCAATAATTAATAGAGAAAATATGCGTAACTCAGTGTAATAGTTTTTTCAAATTCATTATTTTCTACCAACTCACGGCTTGAGTGCTGCGGTCACAAATCTTACTACACTTAAACCAGAAAATAAAAGGTTACATATGGTCCGTTTCACCAAAATCATCCTTTTGAAAGCATGAAGGACCAGTGAACCTGAAACCAATTTTATGTGTGGTTTAAAAAGAGAGTGAAAGAGACTTACATGAATATATGCTAACGACTGTGGGTTTAAAAAACTGGGACTGTTTGTGTTTTTGTTAAAAACCTTCAGAAATAATAAGCTTTGATAAAAAAACTTTGTCTGCAAGACAGAGAGCAGGTAGACGGAGGCGATGTCTCGAGCTAAAGGCGCAGGCTTTAGAAGAAAAAAACTGAAAACTTGAAAGAACGTGCAATCTAGCGTTGTGTTTATGAAGTCCAGCAGAGCGGAACACTAGGGTCCGAGAGATAATCAAAGTGCACAGTGAAGCTTTTGGAGGGAAATTCTGTCTGACTTCTCCGTTTCCTCTTTTTTTAATTTTGTGAGAGTTTTGTTTTTTAAACTCAGAACCTATTGCCGATGCTTGACTTTATAACCAGTGGAAGAATTTTCTGTCAAAGACTAAAAAGCATCACGCAATAAATAAATATCTTCAAAAACTGAAGAGAAAAACACAACCCAGTTGCATTCTATTTTTCCTTGAAATTTGCTGTTACTGATTGGCTGTTGGAACGAAAACAATGCCCACCAATTGGCTGTTTTTGTTTTGGAGAGGCATCTTTTGAACCAGGGTCAGCGCTGGGTCCCCGGACAGTCTGATAATCTGCAGCTATTCATAGAACGAAAAGCTAGCGAGTAAGGGCGCTGATACATCGACCCCGTTTTCTTTTTTCACAGGATAACGTTTTTGTTTGGGTCTAGCAAAGAAATCTTACAAAAGACGCTGGTTACAAAGTCAGACAGAGCACCCTCCCCTCTGGTTGTTTGCAGTCTTTTTCACAGTATGATAAGCGGAGTGTATGGACTACACACACAGGTGCGTCTGCAGGAATGTATCAGGTTGTAGGAAGAGGGCCATTGTTTGAGTATCTGCAGAAGAGTCATTGTGAGTGAATGATACAACCTTGGTTGTACCCACCACATGTTTATCTACACCCCCGTCTCTATGTCCTCCTCAACAGTAGTAACCCATGACGGTATCACCGTTATCTACCCCCACACCCCCCCACACCCTTGATAATGTCTGCTCACATTAGGTAGATGAGTTGGGGGAGGTTTGTGGACCTGAAGGCCATTGATAGTCAGCGGTCTCTCCCGATCTGGGTGTCCCTAAAGCCGGCAGGATTAATCCGATTTGGCCTGTTCTCAGACTACTGTCCTGTCATGTAGACCTACAAAATAATGCAATGCCTTTTTAGAAAATGTTGAACATTTGGCGTAAAAAATCAGTTAGTTTTAGTCCCCTAGGATTACACAAGTATTCCAGAGAATTATCTTGTGTTTTAAAGAATGGTTAGCCATTACATTCCATCACTACTTCCTCTAATCCATGCATTAACAGAAGCACAATTGGCAACATCGGTTTGTCTTTTTAAAGAAACTGAAATATTTTGGCGAAATTGAAGTTTAAATATGGAAAATGGAGCATTCCAATTATTTTGGTATTATCTTTCCAAATGTTCCTTATTTCCATTACTAAAGAGACAGATGTTGGAATGGAAATAACTTGCAAGTTCCTAAAATAGAAATGGAAAAACAAAGTTATATTAAAATAAGCTTCACTTTGTGAAAGCAGTGTAAACAGGCTAGAACTGAATTGAAGTAACTTTTGATTTTGAGAACAGGCCAAATTTGGTTTAATTGATGCCGGCCCCAGAGGCCCCGTTCTACCATCCAAGTAGAAAGCTAAAGCAGGTTTGGAAGAACAAAGACGGTGTCAACACTGTTGGACAGTCGTAGCATAAAGGATGTTGGAGGCGTCGGCTGTGTCCCATTTCAGTTGTATCTGCCTCCGAATTGGGACCCAGCCTCTTTTGGCGTGTTGTATCTGTTGCTGTCGACCAGTGATTGCGGGCTTTGTTCTTCCTGTTGGACTAAAGGGGGACAGCAAGGCGGGGATTGTTGATATAATCTTGAATGTACAAACAGGATCAGTCTGGGTCCAAAGCTTTTTTCTTTTTTTGCTTGGTATTTTCGAAGCACCAGAAATCATGCTCACAAGAAGATGATCATAACGCTAGAGGTGCTATCGAAAGTGCATGCCTGTTTGATTTGGCAGACTTCTAACGTCTCCTTCACAACGTTTCTGGTCATTTACCCTCAGGTTTTACAAGTTTACCGTAGAAACGACCACACAACAAAGCCAGCTATTTAAAAAAAAATCAATAAACAAATCAGGGTTTTTTCAGCATTGATACTTAAATCACTCTGTCGATTAAGCTAGTTCCCCACGACTTTGGTTTTTGTAGTGTCCGCACTTCAGGAGACTTGTCCCTCGTTGCTTACCTTAGCTTAGACACAGCATCATCACCAAAAAGGATGTAATCGTCTCTCCTTTCCCCCCCATCACCACACAGTCTCAAGGTTTTTTTGTTATTAACAGACTTTGTTTCGGGTTGAACACAAAACCCTAACTTTATTACTTGAACTATATTGCATTGCTCACTGTTGAATGTCTTTATATGGAAATATACATTTATTAAAGAAAAAAATAACGAAGAGTTCCCTTTTGTTTTATGGTGAGCAGGGCCAAGGTTTTTAGAGTTTTATGACAGATGTACAGTATTAGTTACAGGCAAACGTAGAGCTAATTTAGGAGGGAAAGAGGCGCTTTTTTGAAACTTCTCAGAGATATGTTCGGATCTTTTCCTTCACAGAGGGCTTGTCTGAAATTGCACACCTTATCATCTACAAGAGACTTGTGTTAATATTTACCTGTGATATCTGCATTTGCATCAGGAGTCACATTTACACGGAGATGTCGTATCCATCATATATGT
Source organism: Notothenia coriiceps (assembly GCF_000735185.1). NCBI lineage: Eukaryota > Metazoa > Chordata > Actinopteri > Perciformes > Nototheniidae > Notothenia > Notothenia coriiceps. The sequence goes on from NW_011361450.1 coordinate 27,280, forward strand.
AAAGCTTGAAAGATAATACAGTTTTAAGGGTCGTTTTGAGTTGTAGTTGCTGTTCTTTGACTGTTTTCTCCCCCCCCCCCCAAAAACATTAAGACCAAAGATTTCAGTTCCTGTTAAACCACTCAGTTGTCCATCATTGGAAATGGATGTTTCAGTGAAGTTTTTATCTCCATTGCCTTGATATTATCACAACTCAGAAGATACAACCATGTTGTGTGAATGAGTGTCCCGTACAGCTAGCTAGGATTGTTGGTTGATCTGTTCATTTTGTGTTAAAAAGAGTTTAAACAGGTACTTTTTGTGACACGTCAGGAAGGATCCATCTTTAGAGTCCTTGATGTCCCAATGTAAAAATCTATCAGATTGATCTTGATCTGCACTCTTCCGTTTATGTGCCGTTGGTATAAACAGACTTCTGTTAAGGATTTAGAAGAAAAAAAACAACCAAAAGTCACAGCTTTGTCACTCATGCTACTTCATATTTTTGCACATGATGACCATAGCTGGAGTTTAGCTTGGTTTGCCATCTGAATATTTTCTATTTCTGGGTTGAAAATGTCCTGCAGAAATCTATCTGTCTATCTATTTAGTTTTGTTGTAATGCCAGTGTTTCCCACAGAATTTGATTCTATTTGTGGGGGTGCGGTGCCCTAATATTCTTGATTTTGATACTACCATAAAAAGTTTAATTGCTACAGGAGATACGAAAGGCCAACAGGAACAAAATATGTTTTTCACACACCTGATTTGTCCGTTTTGTATAATGATACATTTAACACTTACAGATCTGAGGTTTCTGCAGGACTATTTTCCTTTGTAACTCACTCCACACAACATGCAATATTCCCTTTTCTGTCAACCAGGGGTTCGTGATAGAGGAGCCATGATTTGCCTCAGGTGCATCGACCCCGCAGGTGTCTCTGAATGGGCAGGGGTTCGCTCGTAGTAGTACTAAGGCAGGGAGACAAGCAGTTTAGGAACGTTTTTGGACAAACCAAAATATCTGTTTTGTCAAGTTTACTTTTACAGACTGTTTAGTTGGATTTTCACTTTGGAAAACTCAACTCTAACTCAAATAACTCCAGGAAATAGGCTTAGGTTCACTTCTCAGAATATAAAGGTACATTCAAACAAAGGTGCGGTCTCTGTAACAAAAAGGTACAATAAGTCTAATGTTACCTTTATTTTTATTGTGAGTGTTAATACTCACTTCCGTCCCAGGACTGTTAAAATAGCAACTGTCTGTTGTTTCTCTACCACAGTTATTACTACCAATACTACTACGCGCCCTAAAGCAGTTCTGCAAAGTTTTATTTGCAGCCAGGTTTGAATATGTTTGATTCTCTGCAAGGAGTCGTGTTGTTCTTACCACTGCTTATCTGATCACAGTACCCAGCACAGCTTCGAGGAGTAACAGCTTCTTATATATATGAAAATAAAGAACTTTTAAAAAAACTACAACTTTAAAAAAAGAAAAAAAGATTTTTTTAAAAGTGTGTATGACACCCCCACCTTCCCATCCCCAAAACCTCTTTTACCCCTTTTTGACATACGTACAGATCCGGCATGCATATTTGGTACTCTTGACTGTTGTTTTTGTTGTGTATTAAAAGAAAATTGTAAAAAAAAGATGTCTTTGAAAAACAACTGTTATCTGACTGTTTATGGTGTATTCAGATCTGAATTTGATAAAACTAATTTAACATCACTGCTTACAGCTGAAGCAAGTTCCCGTTTTTATTGTGTCAGTTGTAAAATGCTATAAAATGGTAATACTGGGAGAGAGACCCAAGATAGCAAATAAAAAATGTTATTTTAATTCCGATGTCTGGTAGCTTTATAGAAATGGTTGTCTAATGTTGGCAAATCAGGAGACAATAATGTTTGAGAACATTTAGCCTTGAATATATTTGTCCTTGTTAAAAGATTTCCTGATGACTTTAATCTTAAAGATGATCACCAACTAACATTTCAAATCTTGAGACAGTGTCCTATTTTTCAAAACCAATTAGCAAAATGACTAAACTCTGATTTTCACATTTTACCACAAACAGACGTGGTGATAATTCTCCCGCTGCTGATTACCTGTTATTGGTCTCTTTCTCAGTGTTACCCTCTTCCATAACTGCTACGCAATCTCTTGGTATTTTCTCTTTGAAACAGTTTTGGCCAATCACGGTTCACTTTACTTTCTCGTATTGGTTGCAATAGTTTGTTGGTTGTAGATTCTCCATTTGTTTATGAGCTGAACTCATGTACGTTTATCCGTGGAGCTCCACCATATTCAGTGCTCTTGCAGAATAAAGAAAATATTTTGTTCAAATACAAAAAAATTGAGTGTTTGTATTTTATTTTGATGATTGTCGAATTATGGAAAAAACTATAAAGTATAGTATGTTGAATTATGAAAAACAACGACATCGTATATGTATAAAGTATCTGAAAAAATACATAGTATAATATGTTGAAAATATCTGAAAAAATGAAAGTATGTTGAATTTTCAGGAGAAAAAAAATTGTATGTTTTTCATAATTCGACATTCCATGATTTGTTGTTTTTCAACATATTCTGCTATTTCATTTTTTCTGAAGATTTCGACATTTGTGGTTTTAAAAAAAAAGAAAAAAAAACATAATATAGTAACTAATATGTGTTTTTTTCAGATAATTTCTATGTCGTTTTTCTTACATATTTCGACATACTATGTCACTTTTTTTCACATTTTTGACATTCTTTAACCCTTTCATGCTTAGAGGTCACTACAGTGGACAGCTATTCAAAAGGTGTTTTCTTCTATATGCATTGTTTTTTTTGCATAGTTGCACCATCAGCCACTACATAGGACCCTATTGCATCATCCCATACACTGCTACTCAGTGCCAAGTCAGTGTAAGTGCATGATACATGTCTCTAAACCAAGATGGACGACAGAAAGCCACATGGACCAAGTCACCCATCTATATCTTGCCAATCCTTTTATGGAAAGCGTCCCCTGCAGGTATAAAAAATGTGGTGACATCAAGTAACAACTAAGGAATCATATAATTCATAAATGATCAAAGTATTGATTTTATGTTTGCAGGAAATCATGATTAACCACCTGTCCACTACAGTGGACGTCATGCATCACTGGCTATATTTCAACTA
>NW_011361451.1:0-3660 GCF_000735185.1 Notothenia coriiceps
CTCTTGTATTTTGAATCGAGTGAGTCATCCTCTCAAACGTACATGATCTTTGGTGCAGCTACCTTCTTCCTCATCTCCCTGCACCTCCCTCTCTTTTCTCCCTCCAAGCGTCATCAGGTTGCCATAGCAACGGTCCGCCTATGGGAGACAGAGATCAGATCATTATGGACCATGGGATCCAGAAACTGAAGGACATGATTTTTATTTATTTTTCTGCAAACACAGGAAGTGGGAACCCTTAACAGGGAAGCTTGAACTCATTCTTAGTTAAACACCCAGAGTAGCACTGCATGGCTTTGCAGAGGGAAGTTTTGCTGGGTGCTGTTTGGGGTGAAAAATGAGCTCTGGTAATCCATTTAAACCCTTCAAAAATACAAGTAATGCCTGTCTAGAATCCCGGCACGTTGCTAAAAATAAACCATATTTAATTAGATATGCAAATGAAGTGTTTCAAGATGTAAACATGTTGCCCCAAGTAAACCAGAACTTGCTCGCACACTTCTGAATTAATGGATCTGACAGACGTGGCAGTGATCGGCCTACTGAAAGCCCACAGTCAGGAAATCCAAATGGGCTCTCGTTTTATTTATGGGTGGGGAAATCGAAGTGGGAAAAGTGCATTGCAGCATGTTCAAGTTGAGAGATGGAAGCATAAAATACACCAAGGAAAGTGTTTTGTTTGATAAAGATCAAAGAGAATTTTTGGTAGAAAGAAGTGTGAATCCAGTCTGCCTCTCCTTGCCCCTATTATTAGTGGGAGGCCTTTCCCCACCTTTCTGTTCGTTTAGTTTGGTCTGTTTCTCTGTTCTGGGGGAAAAAGACCTGAGCATGGGACACATCAGGGGCTGTGTGTGTGTGTGTGTGTGTGTGTGTGTGTGTGTGTGTGTGTGTGTGTGTTTGTGTGTGTGTGTGCATTTGCACTGAGAGCCTAGAGGGCTGCATTAAGCTGAAGTGACAGTGGGGATCTTTAAGATGACTCCCAAAGTGATCTTATCTCTGAGCCCCAAAAAACGGCCAAGAAGAGGAGAGGAGAGGAAGAAATGACAAGATATGATAGGAGAGGAGACATGAAAGCTAACGAGGTTAGCAAGCAAGGAAGTGTCCAGTTAGCAAGGTAAGATTAAGCCCCGATATATGTGATGCTCTTTAAGGTACAAAAGTACAATGGAATTGGCTTAGCTGTTTATCTGCAGAAAATCAAGGTAAAGTGTTCCAAGATGTTGCAAATTTGGCTGGGTTTTTTCGAGTGAAGAGTTGGGAATCAAATCCAGGCGAACAGGATGAGCGATATCCATTTACATCTGGTATAAACATGAAATCTGTACCTTAGTTATCCTAATAACAAAATCTGATCATTGGTCGTTGCATGTACGTCTGCTATTAAAAAGTGTGGTAATGTTCTTGTTAATGCCATCATGCCCACATTTTGATTGGGAACTCATTATCATATGCACAACAGTTTCAGCGAAGCAGTCGTTGGCAATGGAAATCATGGCTCCCTCCAACAATGCTCATTAAATATGTATTAAAATGAAAATCACACAAGTAAAGCAGTATGGAAATCCAAGACATTAAATAGTGCAACTTACAGTCAGTACATTAGTTAGATGGGGCCGTCGTACTAGTTGACAAACACAATGGGTTTTCGGGCAGATTTGTTTTGGAAAGGCCCTAAAAATGACTTTGTATCAACTTTTTCAAAGCTTTAGGGAAGTGGCCACATTTGTTAGAGTGTATTTAAACCAGACCAGGCCAAGAACACATTCACACATCCAGATGTCTGACACAAACTATAGCATTTAATAAGGACTCTGACATGAGTTTGGACATGAACCTGAACTTGCCTGATTTTAACTAAAGTATTTTGGCTAGTATTTTGGAAATGTTATGCAAGGTTAGAATGAACGCCATCCTATGGTTTCACATTAATGTGTAGAGTTTTTAGCTGAGGTGTGACCAGGAACATTTGATAGGAAAACCATTAGATCCTAGAGCTGTGCAGTGATGACTTATTTTTAATGGGGCTAGGAAGTTAGCATAGCAAGTGTTCCCCTGACAAAAGCAATGTGGCTTTTGGAATATTGCAGAAAATAAGATATTTGGCAAATGTTTATGATATCACACATTTTGTTAATCAGGATAATATCCACATATTAACACCACTCGATGATTTTTGAAGCGTGAATGCAATCACCAGAAGTAAATGACTTAATTTCACCACCGCTAAGCTAAATGCAGACTCGTGTTTGGTGGGATGAAGTTTAGTTGTCTCATTTAGCAACTGCTGTCCTATGACACATAGAAGGATAACACGTTCAAGTAGTAGGGTATTTACTGACGTGTATTACATCATAGAACAAAACGTAAAATTATGTTATGCTTGTGTTAACCTCAGACTTTATTTCAGACATCCAATCAAAACAAGTTCAAATAACCATTGACTTCAAGACGAGGGAACCAGGAGCAGCAAATGCTGACTCTTTAACAGGATTTGGAACTCATTCCTGCACCACTCTATTTTGGAAGAAGACAGCACAACAAGAATACGTACCTAAAAGAGCACCAGTCAAATTAAATATTGAAAAGCAATGCTAAAAAAACTGTATTGAAACATGACATTTCTGTTTGTTCCATGCATTCATTTATTATAAGTGCGGAACATCAGAGATGTATGGAGCGTTGAGGAGACTGTTCATATATGTTTTCTCTCTCTTTAGTTGAGCTGAAGCGTCATTGGACGTTCGAGTCACATGCTTGATGTGTTTAATCATTTTGATCACTTAAACTGCTTCCATTGTGTTTTGCTTTTATCAATATAAAAAATATTTCACCTTAGGAAAGCTTAAAAATGTTTGACTGAACTTCTGGGTTTTCCACGCAGGTTTTTTTATTCACATATAGAAAATGCAGATAAAAGCAGATGCATGGAAAAGCAAATAATGTATTTTCTGAACAATATTAACTCTATCAGTCATGGGGTTTGTATGACAAATAGCTTTTCCCCTGCATTCAAATAACACTTACATGACCACAGTTTTATTTGTTGGATGTTTCCAGGATCCAGCTGGACAACACATGCTTAAAGGTGACCTATCATGCAAAATGCACTTTTGTACGTCTTTTATACATGAATATGTGTCCCCGGTGTTCCAGGGAACTCACCAAGTGTCAGAAAACACAACCCTCTCTATTTTCCTCCATACCCAAATCTCTTAAAAAGGGGCTGCAACGGATCTGATACAGACTGAGCCAGATTTGAACACTTCTATGACGTCACAAAAGTGGCGCTACAGCTATTGGGCCAACTCCACCAATCAGGAGGAGACAGGCACGGACATTGCCGTTCGAAAGCGCTGGAGACGCTGTAGTACATATGCCAGGCCTGTAGATGGTGCTGTTCTCACAGAATCAGCCCATGCAAAGACAGTGTTAAATTGAGCGAAATGAGGAATGGCTAAAATGCATGATCCGTTTGGTATTTTGCAAAATAAAAAGTATAAATATGCCTTATATAGGTATGGTCCTCCACTATATTATTCAAATATGGCATGATAGCTCCACTTTAACGTATAGCCCTGATTAAACACTGTGTTGTTTTGCCGGTAGAGAGTAACAGATTCGACTGAGTTGTGTACGTGTATCTGACAGGCACTTGGCATG
>NW_011361452.1:0-4872 GCF_000735185.1 Notothenia coriiceps
TGTGTTATGAAGGTTTTTCTGCATGTAAACGGTCTGCAGAGTCACAAACCCTCAAAGTACACCCTGTAGTGAGTAAAACTCTAACACAGAGAAGACCTGTCTATGCTGCCCCAGAACGCCTCGTTGGAGATTTCTCATTTTCCATTGTTTGCTTCTTGGGTTCTGTGACGTGTGAACACCCAAATCAACAACAAATGACCGGATTGGCCCAAATGGACCAATCCGTGGTCACCTCCCACACCAGGATCCCTTGGCTAACTAACAGGGAGTCCCCATAGACTTGCATAGAACTCCCTGAGCGCTGGTAATAGACGAGTTGGGATGGTGGAGAAATGCTCTCCGCAGACCCATTCTCACAGCGTTATAAACCTTTTTCTTACTCACTATCAAGCCACACTTATTGCTTTTACTTCGGCTGTGAGTCTTTTTGTGTGCTCAGGATGAGTTTCGCTTGTTCTCGCTGTATCGCCGACCCGGAAACCTGTCCGCTCCTCGCAGCAACGAGCCTCGCAACGAGCCTTGCAACGTCCCGACCAACCAGGGCACACTGGGCTCGCAGGGAGGGGGGGTCAGGAGCTCCAACAAGCCGTTTAGGACAGAGAGTGAATTAATACCTGGTGAATACACATACTTTACAGAGATGCTGTATGAGAAACCAATGTGAGTTTGGAAAATCGCAGAATGTAAATGTATTTTAGTAGACCTCAACAATGGAAATAGGATCAGTAGAAATGGCCATGACATGGGACCTTTAAAGAATCAGTTGATGGATGCTGACATTTTTGGGTCATTCCAGAATTGGAGGACAATTTAGACACCAACATTTTTGAAAAATGAACCTTTTATTTTATAATTTATTTTTATGTATTTAGGAAAAACAGATAATAAACCATCAAAAAAAGTGATTTGCCCAGCTAAGGCATCAAATGTATATTTTCCAATGAAGAATTCCCCCTATTACTCTAATTATAGTAACAGGGTTGAAAGTAACAGGGTTGAAAATCAATATTAATTTGAGCTTTAACCTCAGGAATGATTGCTAGTAATGTCATGCTACTTTCAAGGCAAGGACAAACTTGGATATCTAATGAAAGAAAGATGGCTTTGAAATGAATATGCTTTATTCTGATAATATGAGTAACAGGGTTGAGTGGGTCAGAGTGCCACACTCTTTTAAGACTGAAAAGATTGTAAAAATATGAAAAATAAAAGAGAGGACTTAGTTTTGGTCTACCCATGGCACTAGCACATGGCTTGCTGATGTCCTTTCCACTGTGTCATGTGACTTACAGTTTTTTCCCTTCCTCTGCCAAGCTAAAAAGGTTTGGGTAACAGGGTTGAACGCATGTTGAGGGACACACCTTCTGTGGAAAATTACAGTTATTTAAAATATGTTTATGATTTAACAAATTGATTTTACCATTACAAGAGACATATATCAATAAAATAATACCAAAAAAAGTAAATAAAATCCCTATTTTAAATGCTAAATTTGACATGCAAGTTGGTCACCAAGAAGCGGGGACAAGAGAAAAATGCCCTTTTAGGGGGTGTTCGAGAGCTATTTGATCATTTAAATAATATTTTGAAACCACTTTTTCTACAACTTTATATACATTTTGTCTCAAGACAAGTATGTTTAACACAACAAATTCATGTTTTAGCTTTTTGGGCATGGATTATTAGATTTTTTATATGGGGGACATGAAATGTCCTCCAATTCTGGAATGACCAAATGAATGCAGTTTCAAACCAAGTTCTGCAAAACCGTCCACTTCCCCAGTCGGTTCATGTGAAGCCGTATTTTAGACAATCAAAAGTGTTTGAAAGAGGTTACAGATGATGCATTGATGTGTCTATCATAGCTGGTAAAGGTGGAGCTAATTACTAATACTCTGTATACTGCTGCTGGATATCTTAAGCTTTCACAATATACCATAGTTTGATTATTTGTGTATTTATATTTTCTATGAGTAGATAAAGCAGCACAACTTACTATTATGAAGTCATGTGACTATGCTGTAGTTTGTTTTAGACACATTTTACCTTTTGTATCTCTGGCAATAGCGCTTACGCTTCAAAGTGGTGAATTGGCAAAGATCTGTAGCAAACACCTGTTTTGTGTTCTACAGATTTATCTTATTTTTGGCAACCTTTCTAAATCCAATGTGAAAATCCCACTACTTTTTGTAAAGGGAGCCCTTGCAATATCTACACAAATATGTCACCACGTTATAACCTGATTAGAGGTCTCTTAACAATTGAAAGACACCTGTGTGTTTGTGCAGAGCGTTTACAGGTACCTGCACTTAATGAATAACAGAGAGTGTATGGTTCACGGGCCAGTAGATGCAGGTCAAGTTTGCGTTTACTTTCCAACCGTCCGCTCTGATAAGTGATATGTTTTATCAGCCGCTTTGGTCACACATTCCTCTGATGTTCCCGCGCCGCTCGCAGCGACAGAGGGCTGGGATTGTGTTTGAGGAGCGAACAGACGGGACCCAAAGTCACAGGACACAAGGACATCGCTGCCAGGATCTGGGCAAAGAGCTACAAAGCTTTTATTGTTGCTCAGAGGAACCTCGAGCGGACAAATGACAAAGAATTTCAAGCCCCCCCCTCTCCTCTTAAAACCAACTGGAGTTTCTGCAGAAGAAAAGCAAACAAGGACTTTTGGGGTTTATCTTGAAACCATAACTTTCCTACAGGGTTCATTGAATTTTGCATGTGTCTCTTTTTCTCCCACATGCACTATTCATAGGGTTTCGATGCAGAGGACTTGTGTATTTATTTTTAATGTAATCCAAAACAACAACCCTGCAATAAGCTTGAGATCTGAATATCTTTTTTAATATATAAGTTGGCTTGGTTACACTTCACAATGTGTTTGTGTGTTTATCTGTTTGACATTGAACCTGTATTTCATTGAAGCCATAAGTTAATTATTTAGAAATAATTAGGTTTCCAAATCCCCACACCCAGAGGATTTTAACCAGGAACATTTGCCTTCTATATTTTATAGTTAAATCCTCCATTATATAGTGTATTGTTTCCAATAGTCAAGATGTACAGCATTAACGTTGGAGTAAAGGTTTTATTTTCGTTGCACACAAATAACATGGGTGGTTTCACACTATGTTCTTCACAAGAAAAGCGAATGAACACTATTTAATTTGAATTATGTGTGTTTTATTTAAATGTAGCATCTGGTGTCATTATGCTGGCCGCTATTAAAATTGTGAAATGGTTTCAAAACAGAATCCTGACTAAGCTTTGTCATCAAGACATGTTCCTCTGATCTTAACTAAAGTGAAAATATTTTGAAGTTTTTGCCTTTTTTTAACTTAAAAATAAGGTTTAATGTTATTTTAGTGAGGTTTATTGACCATATAGCCAAAAAGGAATGGGTTGGAATGAAGTTGGATTAAAAGATGTGGGTAATGATTAACATGATATGCTTTGACAGTGAAATCAGGACTGAAGTTGTACAGCTTACTGGAAGGTTAACCACAAAGTAATGTGTTAATATTGCAATGTTGCATGCTTGTTTAATATCATGTAAAAAAATCCAACCTGTCCTTGAAGCATCAGCACAAGCTCCTATTGCACGGCTGCATGCGTGATCAAATGTGTGTGAAGATGTGTGTGTGTGTGTGTGTGTGTGTGTGTGTGTGTGTGTGTGTGTGTGTGTGTGTGTGTGTGTGTGTGTGTGTGTGTGTGTCCGTCAGGCCCTCTGGCTGGTACTGGCAAAGATTGGCTGCCCAGAAAAATATGTCCGGGCACTGAGACTGCTGCATGACAATATGTCAGCCATGGTACTCAGCCAACTGAACCCTTCCGGGTCGACACAGGAGTCCAACAGGGATGTGTCATCGCTCCAAGGCTATTCTCCATCTTTGTTGCTGCTATCCTACATCTCACAAGCAAGCATCTGCCCCAGGGAGTCAACATCATGTACAGAACTGAAGGCCAACTCCTCAACATCAACCGTTTCAGGGCTAAAGGTCAAACCACCACCATATCGATCATGGAGCTGCAGTATGCGGACGACAACGCCCTTGTAGCCCTCTCGGAAGAGGACCTACAGGGTATCCTATCAGCCTTTGCGAAAGCATACAAACAGCTTGGTCTAGCCATCAACATAAAAAAGACCCAAATCCTCCACCAACCACCACCAAACAGCAGTACGCCTGTCCTACCCCCAAACATCTCCATTGACAACATCAGACTGGAAAATGTGCACTACTTCCTATACCTTGGCAGCCTCCTATCATCAAAAGCTGTTATTGATGATGAAATACACCATCGCCTCAGCTGTGCCAGTGGGGCTTTCTCAAGGCTAAGGAAGAGAGTCTTTGAGAACCGTGGCCTCCAAGCAAAGACCAACATCTTGGTCTATAAAGCTGTGGTGCTCCCCACTCTTCTGTATGGATCAGAAGCCTGGACCACATACATCAGACACTTAAAGGCACTTGAGGCATACCATCAGAGATCCCTCCTAAAACTCCTTAGGATTAGCTGGGAGGATCGGCGCACTAACACCAGCGTCCTGGAGGAGGCTGACATTCCCACCATCACTGCCACCATTGCCAAAAACCAGCTCAAGGCAAGGCAAGGCAAGGCAAGGCAAGTTTATTTATATAGCACCTTGGATTTAAAAGTAATAAGAGTTGCAGGGGACCTGCAGGTTTCTGGGAGTTTGTTCCAGATATTTGGAGCATAGTAACTGAACGCTGCTTTACCCTGTTTAGCTCTGACTCTGGGGACAGAAAGCTGACCAGTCCCTGAAGACCTAAGAGATCTGGATGGTTCATAATTTAGCAGGAGGTCAGAAATGTATTTTGGCGCCTAAACCCTTCAAAGCTTTATAGG
>NW_011361453.1:0-2206 GCF_000735185.1 Notothenia coriiceps
CAGCAATACACTACGTTGAATGAATGACTGATCTTTGCTCAGAACAATGTGATTCATCCAGATACATGAGCATGTTGAGTTAGTGTAACTGTAAAGACGTCCTTCCTCATGAGTGTGTCCTGGTCTGCCTCTGGTCCTGGTCTTCCTGCTGCCTCTGGTCCTGATCTTCCTGCTGCCTCTGGTCCTGGTCTTCCTGCTACCTCTGGTTCTGGTCTGCCTCTGTCCTGGTCTTCCTGCTGCCTCTGGTCCTGGTCTTCCTGCTGCCTCTGGTCCTGGTCTTCCTGCTGCCTCTGGTCCTGGTCTTCCTGCTGCCTCCGGTCCTGGTCTGCCTTTGGTCCTGGTCTTCCTGCTGCCTCTGGTCCTGGTCTCCCTGCCTCTGGTCCTGGTCTCCTGCTGCCTCTGGTCCTGGTCTTCCTGCTGCCTCTGGTCCTGGTCTGCCTCTGATCCTGGTCTTCCTCCGAACACCGAGTGTTGTTCCTCCGTCAGACCTCCTCTCGTCCTGATGTCCATTTAGATTCCTGAGGCGAAGCTGATAATAAGGAGAGTCTCTGAGGCCGGAGTTAATAAATCAATCCCCCCTCCACCCCCTAAACAAATGGATCCAGCATGTTTAATGAGGGGGGGGGGGTGACTAATACCTGAAATGATCTCAGCAGACCTTCAGCTTGAGAAGACGCTCAGACGCAGATTTACTATCACCTCTAATGGAAAAGGCCATGAACTGTGAGGATGTGATGACACGTGAGGAAGCAGGACGTCGTCTCTTCATATTTCTTATCTTTTCAAAGCAATGCTTCATCTGAGGACAAGTGGCTCCACAACTCTGTAGAAACACTCTCTCCCAAGGGAAGGGCATTCTAACTGTCCTGATTCAGGACATTACGTTGTTCCAGAAGCTGTGTGTTTAACATCACAATGCAAACACTTGAAAAGTGGAATAGAGTTAACCATTACAAAATAAAATGAAAAATAGTATATCCTATACATTTGAACTTTTCTCAAACAGGGCAGCTCTAAGAAAAGTAATCAACATTTACTTAAAGTATAATTAGTCGTTCTGCATAAAGGTCTTTTTAATAATACTATATATTTGATCTACGGTGGCCTGCAAGTGCAAATGGGCTTCAACACCTCTGAGTCTCAGGAGCAACACGCTGCAGCTTCAGAAAGGATGCAATACATTTGAATGCATTTGCTGTTTGCAATATATTTTTTATATCTTTTAAAAAAATATATATTATTGAAGGAAAGAGGCTGGAAACATCTGATTTACAGTGAGGGGCAAGAACTGTTCCTGCGGTACCAAGTCGATGCCAAAACTGAGGATTTCCTAAATTAGCAAAAGTGAATGTCAGGGTTTGAGATGAACAGCATCCTGGAGATCTTAACTGATCATGCTAATCTGTGACCAACAAATCTGTGTTTAAATCTGAAGGAGAGTTAGTTAACGTTAGCTGTTAGCTGCCAACGGTAAGCTGCTTAGCGGTTAGCATCCAGAGGAGTTACATTATGGTGCCTTCAGGCTCTTATCAGTATGAATTAGCATTTGGCTAAAGTAAGTTATGATGTGTTTAATTGTAGTCGTGCAAAATATAGTTTTCAGGTAGACACTAGTTTTGACAGCAATATAAACAGTGATACAGGACAGTATGCTAACGGTGATACAGGACAGTATGCTAACGGTGATACAGGACAGTATGCTAACGGTGATACAGGACAGTATGCTAACGGTATGCTAACGGTGATACAGGACAGTATGCTAACGGTGATACAGGTCAGTAACGTGATACAGGCAGTATGCTAACGGTATGCTAACGGTGATACAGGACAGTATGCTAACGGTGATACAGGTCAGTATGCTAACGGTATGCTAACGGTGATACAGGACAGTATGCTAACGGTGATACAGGACAGTATGATAACGGTGATACAGGACAGTATGCTAACGGTGATACAGGACAGTATGCTAACAGTGATACAGGACAGTATGCTAACGGTATGCTAACGGTGATACAGGACAGTATGCTAACGGTGATACAGGACAGTATGCTAACGGTGATACAGGACAGTATGCTAACAGTGATACAGGACAGTATGCTAACGGTATGCTAACGGTGATACAGGACAGTATGCTAACGGTGATACAGGACAGTATGCTAATGGTGATACAGGACAGTATGCTAATGGTGATACAGGACAGTGCCTC
>NW_011361454.1:0-1139 GCF_000735185.1 Notothenia coriiceps
ACATGTCTCGTCATTGTTAGCTCTACACAAAGTGAGGTTATCTGTTTTCTGCAAGATCAGCATTTTAGTAGTTTTCGTAGTAGTTAGTCGTTTTCTTTAAGCTTTATTTCACAATTGGAAACTGACAAGGAGATGGTCTTAAGAGCGGGGATTGAACCGGCAACCTTCTGTTCAAGAGCCTACTTATTTTACCGTTTGGTTAAAAAGTTAGCGAGATAAGATGCAATAATGCATATGGCTACAGCATTTGACTGAGAAGCGGTGTGACTTCATACAACACAAAAGACACAGCAATGATTTAGTATCTTGTCTTTCATACACACATGTAGACAGTATGTTAATCAGAGCCTCCCTCCGGGCAACATGTGTGGGCTAATCATCTAATTAACCTCTTTTGTCAGAGTATAGAATTGTCCATGTAAACACATTTATCTAATGAGCTTATAGTATTGCTTGTAAACCACGTTTCTGCTTTACTGAAACCTTTGCTTTTCATCATGGGAACTGGGAAATGTAGTTTTAAGCACTCAGATTAATGAAAGTGAAGTCAACGTGCATCGTAAGCCCTTACTCTCCACTGAAGCTGATGACGTTCAGCCGTTCATGCTCTGTCATTAAAAGTGTTGCCTCATCAGCATAACTTTAACCTGTTCTTTCCCTCGCTCTCCAGACTACGCCTGGCCCCTCCCCAGCGCCCTGTGTCCCATCTGGATCTACCTGGACGTGCTGTTCTCCACCGCCTCCATCATGCACCTGTGCGCCATCTCTCTGGACCGATACGTGGCCATCAGAAACCCCATCGAGCACAGCCGCTTCAACTCCAGAACCAAAGCCATGATGAAGATCGCCGCCGTGTGGACCATCTCTATAGGTCAGAAACCATCTCATAGTTTAAGATACATTTTCTGATTCCTAAGATATACAATTCTAGTAATCAATAATAATAATTATCAATTCTATTTATAAGCGCACTTTTCATTTGATTAATGTTAAATGGACTGTACTTATATAGCGCTTTATCCAGTCTTTAAGACCCCTCAAAGCGCTTTACATACTACATGTCATTCACCCATTCACACCCATTCATACAGAGCAGTGTACCTTACTCTAGGACCTAACATTCACACACATTCACACAC
>NW_011361455.1:0-1607 GCF_000735185.1 Notothenia coriiceps
ATTATATGATCCTGTTTTCTTCAAGTTTGTACTTTGTTGGTCGAACGCACTTATTGTAAGTCGCTTTGGATAAAAGCATCAGCTAAATGCAATGTAATATTTATTTCACTTTCAACACGTTATAGAATGTATATAGGCTTAATGTCGCTTCCATTTAGATTGCTGAGTGTGATTAGCAAGGCTGATAGATCTTGTTATGAGGTTCCAACACTTCCATGTCTCGTCGATTCACTCAGAGCCCCAGAGAAAGGGTGTGGGTTGTGATTATCCACGCTATGGTTACCCTTGACAGGCATCAATAAAACCACTTAAAGACACACGCTGGATGCACTTCCACCTCCCATCTTCCGCGGCCTGACAGCGCTTCAGTGCAGCTTGACCTCAACAAAAACTATATCTCATATTCAGGGACATAACTGCACCCTGAGTCACTTCCTCAAGGCCATTATCATTCATGCTCATTGACATAAATAACAGCCTTACCTAATCAGGTTGTTTCTCAAGGGCTCAGCTTCTCTACATCCTATTGCTTTCCTGATTGTGGGGTAGGATCAATGGTCTGGTGATTGGATTTGTGTTAAAAGGGTTGAATCGTGTTCAAGTTAGACTGTGCGGGACAGAGCTGGCAGATATAAGGTGAAATTCTTTGCTTTGAATTACCAAAAAATGAAACAGAATAATACACAAAGTATGACATTAAGTTCCGGGCCAAAAAAACATGTCAAACAAACAGAACTTAACTGAAACTATCATCACCAACTAACTGATTAAAACTCAACAGATGAAATAGACCGAACAATCTGAACACAAAGCTTTTAAATCTAGGACAACATTGTTGGTTGGATACAAACTAAGGCATAAACCACTAACTAACAAACAATGAAAAGCAAAGTTAGACATTTTGGGTATCAATAGAAATATTTCAGCAACCGACCAAACCAATAACATCAGAGAGAAACACCCTCTGAAGGGAATACAGGGATTTTAACCTTTGCAGACCATTTACATGCACAAAAACCTATAGAACACACTATAGGAGAGGTAAAAAAAGAAGCAGAATAGTCTTTTTAACCTTTGTCAGGGACCAAGCAGTAAGTCAACAAGACAGGTTTAAATAAACCACTTTAAAGAAAACATAATAAATCAATAATTTCTAATAAATAGACCTATAAAAGAGGTCAACAGAAAATACCTCAAAGAAACATGGCATCAACTCAACAAACTGACCTGCTACATTCTTCTTCTTCTTCTTCTTCTTCTTCTTCTTCTTCTTCTTCTTCTTCTTCTTCTGTGGTGGAGGTGTGTTTGAAGAGGGAAGAGGGATTTTCACTTTTATTTTTGTTTGTTTCCTTTTCAATCTTTTCTTTAACTGTATGATCTTTCGTTGGGATATTTGTACTGTTTGCAAGTACGGTTAATACTTTTTCATAAGTGTGTAAGTCGCTTTGGATAAAGCATCTAACAAGTAACATGTAATGTAATGTAATGTTAAGGGTTGCTTCTTGAACATTAACGGGGGCAGAAGTGCATAGAAAAGAGCTTTAGTGTTAGAGGTCTTGAATCAGAAAAAATTAGATGTGATATTTCTGCAGGAAACACACAGTGAT
>NW_011361456.1:0-2484 GCF_000735185.1 Notothenia coriiceps
AGAGAGAGTGTGTGTGTGTGTGTGTGTGTGTGTGTGTGTGTGTGTGTGTGTGTGTGTGTGTGTGTGTGTGTGTGTGTGTGTGTGTGTGTAAGATGATAATGATTGATTTGACAGAGTCTAGAACTAAGGTGTCAGCTAATATGAGACTATGGCTGAGTGGACCAAACTATGTACACACACACAAACACACGAGAACATTTCTTACAGCAGGCGTTGATTGTATGAAGTATTACATATCCTACAATTCGGTTCATTTGTTTTTAAAATAAATAACGGTGAGGGAGCATCCAAAGAAAGCTCTGGAAGTTTCTCAGAGCCAAAATTCTAAACTGTTATAAAAGTGGCAGTGTTTAGTTGGAACATGTGCATCAGATCTGAGAGCAAAGCTGTTAATTAAACTAAGTAAGTGCATGCATAATGAATGCATTTTCCCACCTGTTTTCTGTGATTAGTGTAATTACATTGTGTATGTTTGCAAACAATACTGCTTGCGTGCTTGGACAGAAATGTAAAAGATTATAAAAAAGTCTGCAAGTGATTCCAAGGTCCCATCGACTTTCTTTTCTTTTTAGAATTCGAATTGTGAATAGCATAGTCGCTTTTCTATGTGAAAATTAAAATAAATCAACGCATTATTTAACAAATCACTTTCCTCAAATCAGTGTGTCAGAGGAGAAGGGCTGGATGTGTTTGGATGTTTGCTGCTCAAAATGAGTAACAAAATTACCTTAATAATAACATTTGTTCACCAACGCATTTTAGTTTGTACCCACTGAGCAGAATTCTGAACCAGTCTAAATGATATAAAGAATGTATCAAATAAAACATTTGCTGCATTATGATATTATGGCTTTACATATTTTAATAAACAACTGAGGTGTGATCCTCAGCCCAGTCTCTTCTGGGAGCCAGGGGAAAGGTTGAAACCCCTTCCTCTCATTTACATTACATCTGTTTTTCTCCAGCTCAACACGCTTTAAGGAGAACATATGTCTCTTGCACAAATTTCAACTTTCAACAAGCTACAGTATTACTGATTGTTTTAACACCATACCTCAGTTATTTTGAACGTTTAATTGTGCGTAAATCCTAAATCCTGTAACACAGATTAACTGCAGCTTTAAAGTCAGTTTTAAGCCAAAAAAGATATGCTGCCTGCAAATATTCTGCTGCTGCATGATGTAGAAAACATTCTAAAAACAAATGAAGGATGCAAACTAAATGCGACTCAGTCTCATTGGCCATGAATAGCATTGTGTGACATAAAATAATACAACATACTGCTTTCTCATTATTAATACATCGTGTTAATAACTCAGTTTAGATCTAGACTGATAAAGGTCAGAGTTAGAGTAGATTAAGCAGAACCTGGATGCTGTTAGTATTCCACTTACTTTCAAATCCAATCAGGTGTGTGTTCATTGTAATATGATTTTTCTATTCATTATTATTACTACATGACTTAGCTATCACTTTTATCCAAAGTTACTTACATCAGAATCAGAATATCTTTATTGTCATCACAGGTATTTACCAGATAAAAAGCGTTGAGATAAAATCTAATTTACAATGCTGACCTGGCCAAGAAGGCAGCAACGTTACACATTCTTACACATAACACAGACATATAAAAATTAGGGCCGGGACTTTAACGCGTTAATTAAGATTAATTAATTACACAAAAATTAACGCGTTAAAAAAATTAACGCATTTTAATCGCACTTATTTTTGCACCGCGGAACGTTTCTCACTGGATGAGTTTCAGGGGTACCGATTATACTGGAGCACCAACTAACGTTCATGACTTCAGACAACAACAAACCACAGTGAACAATAGTCGAACATCGAACGAAGAAGCTGATGAGACCGCTTTGGTTGGCCCCGTGGATGGGACATTTTGTTTTAAAAAACGGACGGATGGAAGCGTCGCTAAGAGCAAGGTTGTTTGCAAATTATGCAAAAACGAATTTGCATATCACCGCAGCACATCAAGCCTCAAGTATCACCTCAATGCAAAACCTATAGCAGCTAGCGTGGATGCTAGCGTGGACGTTAGCCCGACTCGGAGTACAAGGACCCACACCCAATTCGCGTTGATCTAACAGTGGCCTATGCAACAGAGAGATTTTATTTTTCATCAGGATATTGGAAGAATAGGAGGGATTGAGGTCAATCACTGGCACTTTTTTATTTTATTTTAAATGGTACAGTACACTTTATGTTGAACTATTTATTATGTTGTTGGTGCAACTGGCACTTTATGTTGAACTGTTTATTGTTTTGGCCAAGGTTATTGAGAGAGTTGGACTGAAATGTATTAGATTTTTTAAATCAACTGTTGGTAAATCAACAAAGTCTGTTATGGCCTCTAAAGTCAGGGTTTCCAATGTTCTGAATGTACTTGAAAGTATTGTGTTTTACTTAAAAAACAAAGTTTTATAGTTTACAGAAGGTCTACCTACCTATAGGCTACCTGAATCTCTG
>NW_011361457.1:0-2118 GCF_000735185.1 Notothenia coriiceps
TATTTAAAAAAAAATTGCAACAGGGGGTCCCCGCCAGAGGATAATGCTATATGGGGGTCCTTGGCATGGCAAAGTTTGGGAACCCCTGGTCTAATCATCACTCAATGTTCTTTGTAAATCTTTGGAGTGATGAGGCCCGAGCCTAGACGCCAAACTCAAACTATATGCTGCTTCTAATAAACATATTAAGAAACACGTGAGTTGTCTGACTGAAATATCAAAGTGTTTGATTCTAGTACAAAGTCTGTCTTTGAATGTGTAAATGTATTTATTTTTAAAGATTCCTTACGTCCACATGGACTCTTGCAGCGCAGTATAGAAATTAAGAAAAGTACATGAATGCCCTTTTCCAGCCAATCAGAGTGCAGGATTACCTTGAGCTTCTCCCTCCTGTTGCTCTGCGGCCCGTTCCACTGAACTATAGCTTTCCCCATATCCAGCAGGAATATATCTCCATTGTTGAAGCTGCTCCACGACACCTCCACCTGCACACACACACACATGGAGGGTCATCAACCTTTATTAACACATGCTGCCTGAAAAACAGTAATTAAATACCATGCAGTCGCAACACTCCTTGGGCAATTAACACCTACTTTGACAGCCGTGGCGACATGTGAGCCATAATGTGTTTAAGAGGGAGTGCCAACGCCCCTTTGGCTGTGTGAGGCCTGTGATATCTCCAGTGGGAGGCACAGCATTAATCAGCTGTAGCCCTTCATGTTCTGCTGTTCATACCTCTGAGGCTGTGACATGCTTCCTCCCTTTGACGTGCAGCAGCCGCAGGACGTTGTAGACGTTCGTGTCAACATGGTGAAAACCAGAGGCAACCCCACCCTTCTTATAGCTGCGGAGAGATCACATTACCAAAGTTCAAGTGCAGTAAAAACATGAAATACACACACGATTGGTGCAAGAACACCTGAGGGCATTTTGAAATGTAACCCCAATATTACACAAGCAAATGTAGAGCCATAGGTTAATGAGCCGGGCGACAGGAAGCTGTTCCTCGCTAAGCCTCAACAAAACAAGGGTCATTTGATGATTTCATGCAAAGGGATTATTGTTGTAAACCCAGGAAGATTATAATAAGTGTGTGTTCGTGTGTGTGTGTGTGTGTGTGTGTGTGTGTGTGTGTGTGTGTGTGTGTGTGTGTGTGGGGAGTAACATACTACATTTTTAAAGTAACCCTCCCATCCCCTTTATGTGTGTGTGTGTGTGTGTGTGTGTGTGTGTGTGTGTGTGTGTGTGTGTGTGTGTGTGTGTGTGTGTGTGTGTGTGTGTGTGTGTGTGTGTGTGTGTGTGTCGAACCACTTCTTCTCACTCTTACCTACCCCACCTTTAAGTTTGAATACTTTTCTGGCAAGAACGTAACCATTTAGATTCCTTATAATAACTTGTTCTAAATAACTAATATTTAGGAGCCTTGAAGATCTGCTGGCTTTGTGAGAGCGACTGGCTGACGTACGTAAATACTCTCACTGCCATAACACTGTTAGTTTACACATGAGGTATTACATAATCATTTGAATTCAAATTATTTGAATCACCAGTTTGACGATAGCTAGCTAGTTACATAGACCGCTAACATTTACTTGCAAGCTAGTAGAATAGTAAGATAGTAAGCAAGTGTTAGCTAGCTTGTTCAAATATAGATACTTTTAGCTAGCTAGCTAACCAGACAAACAGGAAGTGGTGCTGCATAAAATGAACATGAATATAACAATTCTGAAAGTGTAGCATGCAAAAGGAAGGTGGATAGATCTAACTGAGAGCCTGCTCTCAAAGAACTCTTTGACTTGTTCATTGCAGAATTTCCACTACATGTAAATAAACAAACAAGCTCCTGTTCAGAATCTCTATCAAAATGGAAAAAAGTTGGTGCTTGTAAACAAGAAAATGTCTTACCGTCTCCATGGTGATGTCGTTAGATCCCATTAACTTTGAGGCCTTGTCGACCACCAGGATCCCGACCAGAGACTGTTTTTCTGACACTTTCACCTTCAGAGTGACTTCCTCCATCGGCCTCGTCTTTGATTCACTCCAACTCAGAGACACCTGCCAATGAACACCTTACCATCATCACATTGTCTTGGCAAAGTATCATAAGGACTGGGG
>NW_011361458.1:0-2396 GCF_000735185.1 Notothenia coriiceps
CATGTGTCCCCTCTTCTCCATGTCTCTTCTACATCAACATGTGTCCCCTCTTCTTCATGTCTCTTCTTCATCAACATGTGTCCCCTCTTCTTCATGTCTCTTCTACATCAACATGTGTCCCCTCTTCTTCATGTCTCTTCTACATCAACATGTGTCCCCTCTTCTCTCATGTCTCTTCTACATCAACATGTGTCCCCTCTTCTTCATGTCTCTTCTACATCAACATGTGTCCCCTCTGTGGAAAGAGACTCTGAAAGTTTCAGGAACAAAGATTCTCTCTCTTTTTGATCCATTTCTATAAAAACCTTTCTGAAAATGAGCTGATCAGATTTTGGCCACTTTATGATGTCATAACGATGTTTTGTCTTGTGTAACCATTAGCCAATCAGCAACCAAGGTACCCCCCCCCCCACACACCTTATCACCTGAATCTCCTCATAGAGCACCATTGAGTTCTTTGTAACCAAATCTCTCTCAGAGGGGCGTGGGGAGGGGCTCCTTATTTTCATCTAAAGTAGCAGACAGAGAATCAGCACTTTGGAAACAGGGCTGAAACAGAGGGGATTATGGGTAATGCTGCAATGATCTGTTTGGTGTTTCACCCAATCAGAGACAGGCTCTGGATATATCTGAGACCTGTGATATATTGATGAAAGACAGTATGATAGGGGACCTTTAACTAACCAGACGTTTGGGCTAACGGCTAAGCTAATAACGAAAAACAAAAGTGAAAAAAAAGTTTGATTAATGGCGGTGTTACGGGGGTAACATTGCTCAGCGTCCCGGTGTGTTTCTCTCCTTCAGAAAACAAGATAAACAACAGAACATCTCACTCTCTCTGTGAGGAGGAATCCAGGAGATTGATGGAGTTATTATGCGATTATCGACCGTGTGACAGAGAGATGGATTCCCTCACTGTTGGACCGTCTTCAAGTTTCATCTCTGCAGAAACGAGGACAGTTTGTCTCTGAATCTGCAGATTTAACTCAGACTCCCACTGACACCGGCCTCGATAAAACGATCGCATGCTGTCACTTATCTGTCGATACGCCAGAGATGAAAATGTTGTTTTTAAGGATACAGAAAAGTGCTGTTAGAGTTTCTTTTTTAGTAAAGATAAATGTTCTCAAGGTCAGTTTATGGACGTTTTTCCAGAGCTTTAAATCTCACCGTCTTCATCAGTGCATGGAAATGACTCCTCATGTGGTCAAATAATACATAAATATGGACTTTTAATACACATCTACTGGACACATCTCAGCATCAAACCGATGGACTGTCCACTCCAAGTAGGGAATGAGTCCTTACCCCAAGTGAAGGAGTTCAAGTATCTCGGGGTCTTGTTCTCGAGTGAGGGAACAATGGAGCGTGAGATGGGCCGGAGAGTCGGAGCAGCGGGAGCGGTACTGCGGTCGCTTTACCGCACCGTTGTGACGAAAAGGGAGCTGAGCCAGAAGGCAAAGCTCTCTGTCTACCGCGCCGTTTTCCTTCCTACCCTCACCTATGGTCATGAAGGATGGGTCATGACCCAAAGAACGAGATCGCGTGTACAAGCGGCCGAGATGGGTTTTCTCCGCAGGGTGGCTGGTGTCTCCCTTACGGCTCCTACACACGGCGGCGTGTGTTGTCACTTGCCGTCGGGGGGGGCTGAAGCTTCAAGTTTCTGAAACTCGACCAACAACCAATCACATGAATCTCCCGCCCCAGACACACAAGCACGCGGTTTGATTGGCTAGAGCTTGTACTGGCATATGATTCGATTGGTTGACGCCTCCGTCGAGGCGTCAAAAGTAGAACATTGATCCACTTTTGCAGCGAGCACCGCGAGAGAAGCTAGACTTTGCTCCCACAATGCAGTTCGGCGAATCGTGACGTCACCCCATTCAAAGTGAATGGGCAGAAGCGTTGAAGCGGCAACGCACGCCGCTGTGTGTAGGGGCCGTTAAGGCCCAGATACACCGGCCCGAAATCAGCAGTAAATGGGAGTCGGGCCGAACATGAGCGTGGGCACGCCCTATTCGGAGTGGTGTGCGCCACACCGTCGGGTCTTTTCTGCCGACCTGACGCCTTTTCTCGCCGATTCAACGTGTTGATTCAACATGTTGAATCGGCGTCGAGAACACCACCTGAAGTCGGACAAAGGGATAACACTGATTGGCTGTTCAGCTAGCGAATCAGTGCATGAGAAGCGTTAACGGAAGTGAGGGAGGTAAACAAATGATTTAAAATGGAAGATGGAACACACAAGGACGGCTATTTCACCTCATCGGTTTATAGAGCTCCTGTTCGTTCATGTTTTCAATGGACGAGAGTGAAAATGGAAAGAAAAACGCTATTTGTTGTTTGTTTATATCACGGAGTCTGTTCTTCTTCTTTGTCTTCCGGTTGTTGCCTCT
>NW_011361459.1:0-1289 GCF_000735185.1 Notothenia coriiceps
TGTGTCATTGTTTTGATCTACTCCGTCTCTCAGCAATTCATCCAAACTCAGCGGCATTTCAACGTGTGTGTGTGTGTGTGTGTGTGTGTGTGTGTGTGTGTGTGTGTGTGTGTGTGTGTGTGTGTCTTTTCTTTACTTCATTATTCTTATCATGTTTCCATTTTTAGTTCATTCTTGTCTCGCTCGGCCATTTTTGTCTCCACTATTGTCCCCTTCCCCTTCCTCCTCCTCCTCTTCCTCCTCCTCCTCCTCTTCCTCTCTTTAAATCCCGTTATCTTTCCTCAGCTCGTTCTGCTGCGCTGGCCTCTGAAAACAAAAGAGAAAAATGAAAGCCTTTTGTACTTCAGTGACTTTGCGTCTGATGTCGGAGCGGAAGCTGTTTCATGGCGGTCCAAACTGTAATTAGGGTCTGTTTGAAGAGAGAGGGTCTGCCCTTGATGGAGAAACTTCTGAAGGACTCACACCTCCAGAGCTGTTTGGGGGCGGGGGGATCGTCTGCACCCCCCACCGTGATGTGATTGATTCACTTTATTTCAAAGTGACACAGCTGAATGCACAACTTCCTTCATTGACCTACGATGCAGCTGTCGGTGTGATGGAAGAGTTAGCGACTGTTAGCTCAGTGGGTCTGGTCGTTTTCTGAATGTCAGCACTTTTTGTGAGAGTTTTACAAACTGTCAAAATGCTACTTTTATAATCACACTTGGATTGATAAATGTTAAAGCTATCTTTCTTTAGCAACAAGGAGACGAACGTGAGTCATCTTTTCTCAACCCATTGCATTTTTGGAAACAACGATGAGACAAAGTTGGAATCAAAGGTAGCGGCGGATGTGGGAAGAACACGCATGCAGAGAATCTGAACGAATCAAAAGGGACTATTCTCTCAAAGTCGACTTTATTGCCAATCTTTCAGTTTGTGTGTACAGACCGAGATCGAATACCGTTTCCCACAATCCTGAGGAATAAAAAATAAAAATAAATATATACAAAATATGTATATCCTATATATACACCATCAACAGACACATTTATCATATGCACATATTAAGACATGAGACATTTTCTGTCTTTAATCTCAAATATAAAATGTTTTACAAGCTCTTTAAAAAGGTCAGATATCGGTCGAGCATGACTCCCACTCTCACCTCCATGTTGGTGTTGTGTCTCCCTACATGCAGCTCTGTTACACCTGTGTGTGTGTGTGTGTGTGTGTGTGTGTGTGTGTGTGTGTGTGTGTGTGTGTGTGTGTGTGTGTGTGTGTGTGTGTGTGTGTGTGTGTGTGTGTGT
>NW_011361460.1:0-4449 GCF_000735185.1 Notothenia coriiceps
TGGCGAAAATGCATGATCTGTTTGATATTTTGAAAAAAATGTTTTATATAGGTATGGCCCTACAATATATTATTCAAATATAGCATGATAGGTCAATTTTGGCATCAAAATATAGTATTGGCATCAAAATATACTTAAGTACAAGTACTCATTCTGAAGATTGTTCCATTTCAGAATAATATGTATAATATACATGTTTTGATTATGATTGATCATTAAAGTGTTATCAAAGCTGGTAAAGGTGCAGCTAGTTGTAATGACTTTGTACTGTATACTGCAGGGTAGCTTGTGAATTTACTCCAGGTGTAACTAAAGTCTGATTTAAGAGTTGATTATATTTCATTAATCCAAATCTGTAAAGTAACTAAAGGTATTAAGATAATGTAGTGGAGTAAAAGTACACAATTGACCTCTGAATTGTAGTGGAGTAGAAGTACGAAGTATGAAATGGAAATACTCAAGTAAATTACAAGTATCTCAAAGTTGTACTTAAGTACGGTAGTTAGTTAGTTAGTTAGTTACTTCCCACCTCTGCTGGCCAATATATTGATATACATGGATCATGTTTTCATTCACTTTGTCATATCCAAATCCACATATTCTTCAAAATCTCATTGTGTAAATATTCTATAAGAGCAGCCACAGTAAAACTTACAGTATCGTCACAATATTGATATCAACGTATTTGGTCAAAAAATAATGTGATATTTTACATATTCACTGTGGCCCAGATCTACTTTATTCATCCTATTTTGGGACCAAATGAGATGTTTCAAACATTAAACTACCTCTCTGCCCAGGACGTAAAGTAACTATTGTCTCAAATGGTGACTCTCTTGCTATTTGGGAAAGACAGATTGCTAGTGTGTCAAAGTGTCAAACGATGCTGTAGGGACCCTTAGTGTGTCCTCATAGTTGACATTCCTGGGCCTAATCAGAGGTTAAACAAATTACTGCAGTCTGCAACCCACTGGCGTCCTTCAGCGCCTGCACTGACCCGACACCCTCACTGGAATGTGTTCAATAGACCTCTGGAGCAGTGGAGTGTGAAAAGAGTCCGCACACACTGGCAAACACCTATGTGGGTCTTCAGCTGTGTCCTTTGTTGGTATGAGGATAGAAGAAAAAGAGAACCACTTCTGAACCAAGGGAAGTTTGTCTCCGGTGGATATTTATGATGTCAAAGAGGCGTTTCACTTGTCAACTCCACATATGCACGTTCACACACACACACGAACAGGCCGCTCTGCTGAGCGTGGATCATTTCCTGTTAGCTGAGGAAGAGGAGAGGGCTGCAGAGGCGATGGGACTCCCTGAGGGTCTGAGCTACATACAGACGGACAGCGCTGGACCTCAACCAAATCAGATATGACAGAGTACAGTACCTGCATTAAGAACACTCGGGGCCCTGGATCCCCTAAAGAGACCACCTGCTCACATGGAAATGAATAAAAACATTAAAGATAAATGGACAAAGGAAGTAGAAGTAAAAATAGATCATATATCTTTTGCTCATCTGCTTCGTATCAGATTTGATCATAAACCGCTTTAAGAATGTGCTTCTAACTCTAGTATTATTAATCCAGTACAAACGTTTTGCATCAGCGCAAACCATTATTTGTAACAGCTGACATTGTTGGACTTAAAAAGCGAAGTCACAAAGCTAAATTAATCCACTGTGTTGATCAGCGATAATTGTGTTGTACTGGAGTAGAAATTAAGTATTAAAATATGAGTAAAATGACAAAAAGGTCATTTAGATTTAAATCATGTGAGGTGCAAATAGTAAAGCAACGCAAATACTCTACATAAACTCAAATAAAATCAAAGAACACAAAAGAACCAGCTGAACACAATCAGGTGGGAAGACACAGAGACAGGAAGTAAACACTTATAAAAAAAAAATAGGAAACACAGACAGATTGTGACAAACTGCTATGTGAACAAGGCTAGTTAATAATTAATTATCAGAATATTGGGAGATTTTATTTTTCATGTAATTTAGCTAACATGACTTAAACTTTATAGCTTGCTTTTGTGATTCCAGTTTTCCTATTTATGGTATGGTATTTATGGTTGTCCTGATTAGTATTAAATGTCATCTGTTGTGGCTTTCTGATGCTGTTTTCACATTTTCACGATTGCCAGGGCTCCGGAAAAGCCTTCACAGGCCAACTGCTGTCTTCAGACTTTCATTTGGAAGTGTATTTTATCACTGCATTGCTGTAAGTTGCACAGCATTTTTCGAGGGAAATGAAAGCCCAATGCTTTGGCTGTCTACGACATTGACATCATTCTTGCCTGTTCTTAAAAAAACGACTGTGTTTCAATGTTTTCTTTTTGCGGGGCAATCTACAACATCAGCAACCAAAGAAATCTGTTTAACCACATAACTGGCATAAGATCGACCACTAATAAGGTAAACATGTTTAAAAGCTGAAATGGCACTGGGGAATGAACTCGTAAATGTATCAAATGCAAGTCACCCGGCAAAAATTATATTGAAGCTGACATCAATGTGTGCAACTCCAAGTCATCTACTTTTCACTGCAGTAGAGTGTAATACCAAGTCAGCTGTGTGGTCTCCGCAGAACTATTAAGATTTGCTGTTATAGAATCACAGTTCTTCTTATTATGTGCAGGACATTAAGATTTCTATGTCAAGATAAAAAGGCTTTCTATACAATGCAGGTTTGAGTACAACATCATGTGGTTTAGCTAAATAAATAGAGTATAAGAATGTAAACGTGATTTGGGGTGAGGGACTCCCTCATCTAGAAAAACTCAAAAGAAGCCTGATCTGATAGATGGTCTGTGGGAGTGAGAATGACACTTGGTGTACACAGAGGGTGTGAAGCTGAGAAAGGCTGCAGGTCCCGGCAGGAGCCATTCAAACTGATAAAAGCATGAAGGCTTTTTAGTTGGACGAAAAGAGCTTAGGAGTATCTTTCTCTTTGAAATTGTAAGTAAAAGCCAAATCCTCTAACATGGATCCCAGAGAGCCTTTAAATCATGTTAAGACTAAAGAGCATTTGCTTGATTGTTTCAAACATAAAATAAAGTGTTTTCTTTTCTTTTACCGGAAAACATTTGGAAGAATAAACCCGGCGATCCTATTTTGGGCTTTTGATTTCAGAGCTCAGTGTTGGTCACATTATAAAAGTTGATGTAACGAGTGAGAAGTGTGTGGCCAATTATTGCTCCAGAGACTGCTGCGGTCAAAAGTAATGAAGTGTGATTGCTGACTGACGCGATGCTAGCCAAAAGCAACATGTTTTTATAAGATCTCATGTCTCGAATAGGCCAGATGTTTTACTTACACACTCGATATCTCTAACATACAGTGGATGTAGCATGCACATCTCAAAGCTTTAAAAACCAAACTAAGTCTAATTTTTCTAATAACATTTACTAAGGTCAATATAAGTCAAGTCATGTCAATTTTAACTGTATAGCCCTAAATCACTTATTTCGGATAAGAGAAAATTCCCCAAACAAAATTCCTTAATGGGAAACAAATATGGGAAAAACTCTGGAAGAGCTACTGAGAAAGGATTCCCCTCCTAGAAGGGACAGACATCAAATATGTTGTATAAATACTGTTGTGTTCTGTGTTTAGAGCTGTGTGTTTGTGGGAGCCCCTAGTGGCGAGTGATAATAGCGTAGCTTTATTTATCACAGGAAATAGTCATACAGGAAGTTGTGTCAGTCAGTTGGGAAATTACAGATGTTTCTCAATCTCGAGTAAAGCTACTCCAGAGCCACTATTTCAAGCATACTATGTCACCGAGTGCCGCCGAAGTACTGTTCCAATGTCCAGCATACTTGGAATTCTACCGAGCCTGGCGTACTTCGTTTGGAGAAATTTCGAGGCTGCACATCTGTAGACTCCGCGGTCTTAAAATCCCCACAATGCTTTGCGCACGGACCAATTTCCCCCAAATCTGTGGCGGAAAATGTAAGGCAGGGCCTCTCATATGACGCACACCTGCACACTTGCTAGCCTGTTCCACTCTTTGTTTTCCGAATGCCAGGAAGTATTCTTGCCTCGCTTCTGAAGCAAGTGACTCGGAAGACATGTGCTACCAAGCAAGCGTACTCGCGATTGAGAAACACCCTACATGTGGCAGTCCAGTTTTGTTAGTTCCACAATCTGGTTGCATCCATCTTCTGGAGACTTGTTAAGCGTCTGTAAGTAAATATGTTAGTTGAAACTATATTAATGTAGGACAGTGTTTATTTCATCATTGGATTGTGTATTTCATACCTTTATTATGTGATGTTAAAGGTGACCTATCATGCAAAATGCACTTTTGTACGTCTTTTATACATGAATATGTGTCCTCGGTGTTCCAGGGAACTCACCAAGTGTCAGAAAACACAACCCTCTCTATTTTCCTCCATACCCAAATCTCTTAAAAAGGGGCTGCAACGGATCTGATACAGACT
>NW_011361461.1:0-3438 GCF_000735185.1 Notothenia coriiceps
TAAAAGCAGCACGATCATCGACCCGACGCAGTCCCCCCTTGTTGTTGTTGTGAGCGCCGTTGGGGAGCAAATCAGCGATGTAAACGGTGACATCATGACGCAGCAGCGGCTGCACCAGTCGGGCGCTGGGCGGGGTGAACAGAGCGGGAGCAGAAAAGGGAAACCGGGGCTGAACCAGAAAAGCTCTAGCTCGGAGATAGAAAGGGAAAAGCGCTGGTGTGAAAGCCGCATGAGAGAGATTTGGTTAAAAAGAACTCAATGGTGCTCTACGAAGAGATTCAGGTGATAATGGTGGGGGGGGTTACCTTGGTTGCTGATTGGCTAATGGTTACACAAGACAACACGTTATGACATCATAAAGTGGCCAAAATCTGGTCAGCTAATTTTCAGACAGGTTTTTATAGAAATGGATCAGGACAAAAAGAGAGAGAATCTTTGTTCCTGAAACTTTCAGAGTCTCTTTCCACAGAGGGGACACATGTTGATGTAGAAGAGACATGAAGAAGAGGGGACACATGTTGATGTAGAAGAGACATGAAGAAGAGGGGACACATGTTGATGTAGAAGAGACATGGAGAAGAGGGGACACATGTTGATGTAGAAGAGACATGAAGAAGAGGGGACACATGTTGATGTAGAAGAGACATGAAGAAGAGGATTTGTATCCAGAATGTGTTTTCCGCTGGGTTTGTCGTGTACCCTATCATTTAGTCAACACAAATATGCTGCTCTGCCCACCAGGCATCCTCTATGTTGTTGTTGTTGTTGTTGATGTCTTTCTTGGGTTTTTAACGGTGATCCTCTGTGGTTTCTTGTTCCTGAGTGATTAGGCTGCTCGGCTCGGAGCAAATATTTTCTTCACCAACCAGAAAATCCGCCGTTGGTCTCGACTTATTTTCCCAGAATCAGATTCAAAGCAAACATGATGTGTTCCCAAATGACTGGGCAGTAAGATGTTCTCCCACCAAGCTGCCATGAATAATCAATAAGAAGTGATGCCTCTCTCTCAGGCTGTTATTACTTCTCTTTACTGAGAAAAGACGAGCAGGGTTAGGGTTTGATTTACCTTCAGGCGGACGTCGATGAGACAACAGTCCTTCATAAAAGCAATCAGGCTCTGTGTTTGTTGCCTTATTAAATAAACAAGACTTTAAAAGAGAAGTTTCCAGAGTAGATATTTGATGCATCGTGACAGTAGCTAGTTTCAACAGCTGTGTTACATGCACATTTATTTCCTGCTTTTATGTTGTTTGTCTCGTATCAGCATCAGAACTTTGCTTATCCGTCCTCTTTTGGTAACTCATGCATTCTTATCCTTTAACTGAGTAAAAATATATCTTAACAAACTGTATAAATATGTCAAAATACACAAGAAAGAGCAGAAGTGTAATCAGCAAGAGTCCATTATACAGATTGGCCTTTTCTCACAATATTATTATGGCCATTATAAACTGCTGTGAGAAGAGTTTTAGTGTTGTAGTTGATCAGTGTGTAGTCTAATCTTATGTTTTGTGCGTCCAAAATCTTCATCAGTAAAGTATACAGAAGCTATAGTTAAATGGCAGGAAAGTAAAATACACAGAGGAAGAGTAAAGAGTGGAAAATCATAAAATGGAAATACTTCTATCCCTCATACTTGCACCTAATAAGTGCAGTACGTTATCTTGAATGACTGACACAAGAGGAATTGAACACAAATCTGGCCATTGATTAATCGTTGGAAGTCATTTTTTGAGCCAAAACAAAGTGGTTTCTGCATCTTATATGAGGATATTTGTTGGTTTTATTGGTCATACAAACGGATTTTTAAGGCATAACCATATGTGCGATATGTATCCAACGTTTAAAAGACTACAGCGTATTTACTCAGTTAATCAATTATGAATAGAAACATGAGTTGCAGCCAGATTTGTCACTACTGCTTACTCTGTAACAAATCAATAATGGCTTGTTCTTAATCAGTATTTATTTCGTATTGTAGTATTAGTATGCTTTGTGTTTTTATGAATGCATCTTAGTCGAAGAGGCTGTTTCTCCTCCGATGAACACACTTTCTCTGCATCCTAATGACTCACTTGAATAAATTCACACATACTGGTCAAAGCTAAAAACTGTTACTACATGTCATCTTGAGAACACACACATATCCTCTCCGGTGATCTGTTGAATTGTACATTTCATTTTGCACGAATCACTCATCTCATAAAGGACTGCTGGTGTGTTGGACATCGTGTAACCAATCAGATTGCAGAAGGAGATAGAAAACCTATTTCCCGTCACATGGGGGAAAAAAGCGTCCCCCAGAATATGAACAGTAATATGAAGACGCTTGTGTACAGCAGATGGAGTGTTTTTGCACATCGTCCCTGCGGGGGTTTCTCCTCCATGCTCGGCTGACATTTGTTTTTCCTCTTGAATGAAGTCAGCCCTGCAGAGTTGTAAATCACCCGTTGAAGGATTCATTGGGTAGTTTAGAAACCTCAGCTGGCACTTTAAAGGCTCCATTTTAATTTTCTCCCATGCTGAATAATAAGAAACGTTGAAACACTTAACTGATATTACCTTCCGTCTCGTAAATACGCAGCAGTAATAAATATGTAAATAAAGTGTTTACAGTAGTTCACCTCAACTTTTCATGTGGGTTTGTCTGCTTTTAAAGGTTTAATCACTGAGTATGGGGATTTGTTATCATGCTGTTTATTATTGTAATTGGTTTAAGAGCTTTATTATTTATAGGACCATGACTCGACACACATTTTATTACAGGTTTCATGGCTTTAGTTTGTGTTTTTACTACAAAGTCAGTTCCCAAAGTTTAATTTCTAAGCAATAAAGACACTTTTTGTTAACTCTTAATAGCCACATTTTGTATATTTCAGATATACAGTACACCATATTCAGTGGCTCTTAGTGATATTATTTCGGATGTGCTGCAGTACTAAATGTTTTAACCCTCCTATTGTCTTCGTTCCCCCCCCTTACTTTGGTGTTCACGGTCAAATTTGACCGGTCCTGTTTTAACTGCTATTACATTAACACAAAACATTTAACACCCTTTCAAACTGTACATATTGTATCAGACTACTGGTACACATGAACAACTGCAGTAAATATACAAAGAACAGACACTGAACATGTATTGGTGTGCCAGGTGTGATCCATGTGGGGGGATGGGCACATAAGAGCGGGAAATGTTTCAAATTGTTCTGTGTGTGTGTTGTGTTTGTGTGTGTGTTTGCGTGTGCCAGGTGTGATCCATGTGGGGGGATGGGCACATAAGAGCGGGAAATGTGTCAAATTGTTCTGTGTGTGCATGTATGTCACATCTAGAGTATGTGCGCTGTGTGGTGTTTTGGGTACATGTTGATGTAGAAGAGACATGTAGAAGAGGGGACACATGTTGATGTAGAGGAGACATGAAGAAGAGGGGACACATGT
>NW_011361462.1:0-6827 GCF_000735185.1 Notothenia coriiceps
CTTATCGATACTTTTCAATAATTTGGTGCTCAAAATTATAGACATGAATACAAGATGTGAAAATTAAACAGTCATTTTATTGTAATTTTCTTGCAGAAATAACTGTATAACTTATACATTAGCTTCTCAGAAGCAGACAAATAAAATAACTTAAAGGGGCCTGGCTCGTCCTATCATGCTTTTTGGGGTTTTCCCTCAGACATAGGAGGAAAAGAGGCATTTTTTAAAACATTTTTTAACATTTGTAAATCAGTTACATCTTCATCCAGACATTTCAAACTGACAACCTAGCTCGACAAGAGATCCTTAAAACATTGAGCTACAGTGACATCATGCAAAACTGTGATATGAAGAAATTGGTAAAAAGGCTAAGCTGGCAAAAAGATAAAGGCGAGTACGTATATTATTCTGGATTGTACTTTTAAATCATCACAAAATAAATGATGTGCTGAACCGAAACACGTCAAAATGTGTCTGAAGGTTTAAACATAGAACAACGTATTTGAGCTTAAAATATGTAAATTCCTATAAACGACCAACAATTGCTGAACCATACATTGAAACGTTGACCTTTAACAACATGTAAATGCAGTTTTCCAATTCACAATGACATCTGTAAGTTTAACTGGTTTATAAAGCATTCAATGAAAGGCCAAATTATTATAGGTGTAGGAGTCAGTGTAAATAAACAAAAAAAAGACAAGGCATGTGCCTGCAAGACCTTCCTCAGGTCACATTTACACACGGCGCGGCTGAAGCCCGCTAGCACTATTAGCACTAGCAGTATCGCTAGCACCGTTTTAGATTCAATGAGTGTCTCGTTTGCAGATGCTTCATTAAGTTGCTTGTGTTACCCCCTTTACAAGCAACTAATTGAGTAGGCCTACATAGATTGCACCTTGCACTATCGCCACTACATTTTTTAAAGTGCACCCAGACCTTCGATCGCTTCACTCTGTCCGCCATGCCTGCGGGAGTCTCACAACAATAATAAGAGCGCTGTTGAGAGAGATGACGAGTGGCATTTACAGTGGCCAATCAGAGGGGTCTCAAACCGGATACATCATACGGGATGAGGGTTCCCAACCAACCAGAATGTTTTAAAGTTAAACTAAGGAAGTAGACGTAACACATATACCGATAGTAGCACCGTTTGCCCAGTGGCTTAACGGTATACCGATACCGTCCAATCAGGTACCGGTATTGACTTAGTACCGGTTCTCGATACCCATCCCTAGTTATTAGACAATTATCATCCATCTGTTGAGTCCACAAATAAAAAAAACCCTGAATGGAATCTTGAATTAAAAACAAAATTGAAATACGTATATTTGCATAACAGTAGTGGTTAGATATTCACTTTTATTTGTATTTTCTTTTGCTGATTTTCTGGAAATGTGTTCAAAAATATGGCAAAACATTTGAATGTAGACCAGGCATGTGTGAAGTAAAGTATGTAATACGAAAAATATACTCCTTCATTACTATAGAAACGCATAGGGAAATAAACGGTGTTCTTTCCCTCTTCTACATTTCAGGCGTCATTACCACATTAGAATGATGCAAAATCACAATAAAAGCCGTAACATATCTGCCACCTGGAAAACAAATCCTGATTTTAGAAACCATCAAGACATTAAAAGAGACATTTAAAAAAAACTGTGATTAAAAACAATACACTGGCCAACCTGTCAATGCCCAGCATATTCCTTCTTTATGAGGATTATCAAGAACATTTATGAAGATACAAACCACACTAAAGCTCATAAGACGTTCAACATAGCATGCTGTGAAAGACCTTAAAAGAAAAACACTAAGGATTGCCAGCAAAAGCTCAAACATGTGTTCCCAAAATTACACAGCATTCAGAACCATTCAATAAAGGAAGGAAATCATTTCTGATCCACCTGAACCTTTCCAGAGTGAACACACCACCCTGCCAATGGCTGCCACTACAATCTTTCACTTTTGAAAACAAAAAGTGCTGTCACATCATTTATTCCACGATGCATTCACCTGTTAAACTGTGAATAATAAAAGGACTGATTAACAAATCAAAGTCATTCTTTGTGACTTCCATGTATTGTGTGATTGAGGATGTGTGTTTCACTGCTTTGCATGTCTTTCATTTGCACTTTAATGACTGCTTAATGCCAGTGTGTGCTTTCAAGAAAAAGGCCCCCAGGACCAAAGATAGATCTTAAGAGTAACGATGATGCCGATGGTCTTGCTCAGCAAAACAAATGAGTTAGCAGAGATTACTGGGTTCCCACTGCAAATGTAACCGTATAAGCATATTGAATGCCAACAAAGCAGTCTGACACTAAAATGAAAGCAGAGGGGAGAAGGCTATTGAGATTGCCCAAATAATTTACACAGTTTCTAAAGAAAAATGATACTAATGGCTATTCCCAGCTCCTGCTGGCAGTGCTAACACCATGAGAGGTAACATCCCTTCACTCACTGCAATAGCAAGAAGACATCCACATGAAGCAGAAACAGCTGGTGCCTTTTTCAGATCCCTTTGGAATATCAGTCCCAGCACTTTTACTTATATTTAGTATGATGGTTATACTAAATATATCATTAAGTCTACTTAACATGCAAATACATTAGTTATTCCTCATTAATATTATTGGCCCGTACCAAATAATTTCGGTACGGGCCCTTCGGTTCGGTACACGTGTGTACCGAAGTGTACCGAACGAATATAACGTTAAACGTAAAAAATTGAGAACATGAACAACTTTTTGGAAGTAATCTAAGGTGCTGCGTCGCAGCATTCAGAGTAATTTGCTCACATTGGGTTCAACGCGTCATAGAGCGAGCAAATCATTTCATTGGACGAGAGGCATACTATGAGAGCTGGTCACAGGGATGCGTTCAAATATAGTCAGTAATTTGAGGAACTGTCGAAATGGCGAACGCAGATAAAGTTGAGCTTGAAAATCCTCCAGCATCATTGAAGTCTCCCGTTTGGGAACATTTTGGTTTCGCAGTTACGTACAAGGATGACGGACAAAGACAGGTGGACCGAACCAAAGCTGTTTGTCGGCATTGTTCAACTAAAATTGGTTACGCGGCTGGCAATACATCAAACTTGCACACTCATTTGAAAAGGCATCACCCGAACGTGAATATCACCGGTACCAAAAGAAAAAAGACTGAAGTGCAAACCCAACTCCCACTAGCATTTAAGCCTCCACCACTCGCAAAAGGTTCAGACCGAGCCAAAGCTATTACAAACGTCAAATATCCTCATGTTGCCATGTTAGCAAAGCGCTACCTGGCTGTATCTGCTACCTCTGTCCCTAGCGAGAGGGTGTTCTCCACAGCAGGAGACATTGTTAGTGCCATCAGATCTGCCCTTTCGGCAAGCAATGTGGACAAGTACATTTTTCTTTAAAAAAACATGAAAATACAATGACAAGCAAGCAAGTCATAATGTCAAACTGGCTGCTTAGCTTAGGTACTAGTACAGTACAGTTCAAATACAGATTATTTCAGTACATCGAAATGCTGCACCTTAATGTTTATTTTATTATATTTTGTATTTATTTGAGTGAATACATTATTCACAGTTTAATAATAATTAAAAACCCAACAAATATTTTAAGTTTTGTGATAATTTGTTCTGCTGTACCGAAAACGTACCGAACCGTGACCTAAAAACTGAGGTACGTACCGAACCGAAATGTTTGTGAACCGTTACACCCCTATTGGAAATGTAAATGTTCTCTGATTACAGAGTTATTCAGCTAAGTCATCCATTTGCCTCCACTATAATATCTGTAGCAAGATAATCGCCACTGCATGAGTTTCTACTTTATCTCCCGAAGCAATGTGAGATGCAAACCAAAGTTATAATTTTCTTTGTATTTAGGTTTGTGTCAGAAAGCTTCCATTCAGTCCAAAAAGAGCAGAAGGCATCATTCTGTATTCAAGCTGGTCAAACTATTCCCCCACCACAATTACATGAAATTAAGAGCTGTGAGCCAAAGCTCCACTTGGTCGAAAGGAGCCTTTTCCCTCTGTGAGATAGAAGCTCCTATGATGTTGTAATCAAAGTTCTGCCCAGGAGTATCTGATCTGCCTGTCCCTGCACATACTCAAACTATTAATAGACATAACAAATGTCTTTGTAATTCCAATGGGATGCAAGCTGGTTGTTATCAGTGATCAGCGTTAAGGCTTACACAGCCTTCAGGTGTTAATTAAATATCCACTGACATACCCATATCCTGGCCTGCAGAATAAACTGCAGTTCAGATACTGTATAGGTGATAAGTCACTTCAGTCACACCGATCGTGCTCAAAACAGGACAGGAGAACATCCCGCAGGCTCACAAGGAAACGCGGTGACACAGGAATTGTCATTTCTTAAAGGCAGATGAGTTTGTAAGCGCCGACTGCTTCTCTAGAGAGCTGTGAATTGATTTGCTGACCATGGTTGTCCTCGGTGGCAATCTCTGAGCCATACAATACAGTCTGGAAGCCTATAGTGCTGCCTGGCACACTCATTCATCAAGCAGCCTGAGCCATTATACAAGCAACTCCAGCAGACCTGGGCCCAGGGCGAGGGGATATTATTAGAGATGAATTGAGGTAACAGCCTTTGATGACCCAGTTCAGGCCGTCTGTCGCTCTCTAAGCTTTCTTTCCGTGTTGCTAACTTTCATTCTTACTTTCAGAATCTTGCCCTG
This sequence comes from Notothenia coriiceps, assembly GCF_000735185.1. Classification (NCBI taxonomy): domain Eukaryota; kingdom Metazoa; phylum Chordata; class Actinopteri; order Perciformes; family Nototheniidae; genus Notothenia; species Notothenia coriiceps. Next base: position 4,704 of record NW_011361462.1, read on the forward strand.
TAAAGGGGTCATTGGCCATTGAGGCTAAATGTACTGCACTGCAGAGAGGGTGATGAGCCTGAAACTGCCCACTGCTGGTAAAAAAAAAGAAATTCTACCAACTCAGGCTGAGATTTCAAATTAAAGCCATTCATAATCCATTCGTGCATTTATAACATTACAGACTCTTATACATCCTTATTAAAGCACTGTATCACAGACTGCTATGCACCAGAATACATAATTCAGTCCAAAACTCACCAGAGACACTAACTCAGCATTACCTCCAAGGGGAAATATCAAAACAAAAACAAATGCTAAAGGCAGAACATTATTCTGCATATACACAGTATGCAAGACTACAGAAACGGTAAGAGCGATATATATTTGAAGAATATAAGATGTTACATAATTTACCATACAACTAAACCCTAACCCTATGCTGTAGTACGTGGATGTTAAGGCAAAATGACATCTAAGGAAGCAAACATTTAATCAGAAATGTAATTTAACCATAAAGGTGTAAAAAGTTTCCAAAAAGGTTATGTAGTGAGATTGCCGTGTTGTAGGCATAATCAATATTACATAACTTTTAGTTTAGCTGATGCAATCAACCATGCTGATAAGAATTCAAAACGGCAAGAATCCTGCAAGCACATTAGCTTCAAAGTACTGCATGTACTTTGGAGAAAGGTTTGGATGCTGTACCCAGCATGAAAACTACCAACACATCAAACAGAAACAACAAAGCTGTTTTTATAATGGACAAGTCAAACTTTCTGTACACTACAATAACCACCGGCCGGCTTCACTGCTCCTTCATCCAATATGAAGCCAGTGTAAGCCGATAAAATAAATGTTGAGTTCTTTCTACAAGCAGGGAAGAATCATACCCACAGAGTAACTACTATTAGTGTTTGGGTGCTCATACAGAGAGAGGCGGAGAATAATGAGCTTTTTAATGCATTTGAGACAAAATAATGCAACATTAGAAATGACAGATGCTGCACTCAAAGTAATGGAATAAGCAATAACCTGGAATTTGCAAAAGCTGTAGCGGGACAAAAACAGTGTTGCTAGATAATAAATCATTGCCTTCTTCCCGGCTCTTGTGAAAAGCTATTGTGGACTAATGGTGATGGTAACACATGATAAAAATGTTTACAGTAGAAAATACAAATGTTGGTTAGACGCTGCCTACATATATTTATCAAACTATATTTGAGACAAAACTTATAAAACTCTATTACATTTGTATTTGATTTCAAAATATTTTTTTTTTTAGAGTGTTTTTGAAGACTTTGTGTTTTGCTTCAAATCTCATGCTCCACATATGTATCAGGGGTCCTATTTTTCTAATACAAGCTGGATAGTGTATCATAAAGTGATGTTTTGGAATTAGGTTATGATGTTCCATTATCAGATGTTTCAAAAGCACAGTCATGCCTAATGTCACAGAAGGAGAAAATATGTTGATTATCTGCAGTAAAAGCAGCAGATAATCAGGCCGATTATCGGGGCCGATATTCCGCATTTGACCGATAATCGGTATGGGCCTTTTTTTTAAATCAAATTGCCGATAAAACTTTGGCTCTGATGCGGCCGTTTCTCTGGCTGCAGTCACCACTCTGTGTACACAAGCAATGTCCCGCCCACAGCGCTATCTGATAGTTACTGAAGTGTCAATCAACACTGAAGATTTTCCGGGCGGGAGCCAGCCAGAGAGGCGGGACCTTCTCAGATTACGGGCAGGTGTGAAAGAACGCAGACTAAACCCTCCAGAAAAACGCGATTCTGCGATCGCAGAATTTCCCGCATAATCAGCAAAATGCCGCAGATTTTTAAAAGTCCGCATATTTATCAAAAGGCCGCATAATCCCCGCATTTTTCCACACAAAGTTGAGAAAAAAAAATAAAAAAGTTAACTCGTCTTGACGAGTAGTGATGATGACGCAACGTCATCAGCCCGCGCATCACAGAAGGCAAACACCGTCGTGTGAAGGTGTGGAATTCACACACCAAGATGAACAAATCGAATCCATCACATTTACCCACGAACATTTCAGCTAAAGACCGGGCAAAGCAGTACCCCAATGTCTTGTACGAAAGTGGGGGGAAACTGTTCTGTACCCCGTGCAACTGTGT
>NW_011361463.1:0-5673 GCF_000735185.1 Notothenia coriiceps
ACACACACACACACACACACACACACACACACACACACACACACACACACACACACACCTTGGTAAATACCAGTTAGTGTGAGAAGGAGAAACAAAAAAACAAAAAAAGGTACGCTCTTTCTTGTCCTTATGTCCAAAAATGTATATATTATAACAGTATACAGTTTCTACTCTAAAGTATTTAATTTGACGTTCTGCTTTATATTAATCCTGGAACTTACTGGTATGTTAAGTATATTATATGTTTCATTGTTGGAGGAGCTTGCGACAAATAAAGCCTTTAAATTGCTGAGGGAAAATGTACAAAATAAGGAAAAACTCAAAAGCCTTTTAGAGGGAAAGATTGTGTACAGTAGCATGTTTGTGTTTCTCTAGATGAGGATAAGAGCTGCTGCAAACCCTGGTACGAAGAACTGCACAGTCAAGCTCTGCCCTTCCTCCTCCTCCTCCTCCTCCCCCTCCTCCTCCCCCTCCTCCTCCTCCTGTTGTCATTGGTCAGGGCATTATTTGAGCCCTCACGTGGTTTAGTGAATTCAAGCCACTAAGGATCCCTCGCTGGGCAAGCTGCCAATCTCATGTTAAGATCTTGGACTTAAGTACATTCCTGCACTCTTGCTGCAGCACTATAAGGTAGTGTTTGCATTGAAATATACTGACAATCAACCAGACAAATCACAAGAATGGTGCAAGAAAGCAGAGTTTGCCAAATTATGATAAAGCAGAAACAATGAAAACAAATCCAGGTAGATCCTTGAACACAAAACGCAAGCATGCACATCGTGTGTATCATGTTACAGACGTGTGTAGCAGCATGAAAACACCCTTAAACCTTTAGGAAAACAGACTGCAGAAATAACAGAAGCTCGCGGACACGTTGCAATCCTTTTCAAAGTTCACTTTGGTGCAGGAAAGAGCAAATAAGCTTTAAAAAGAGCAGAAAGGATCCTGAGTCCAGCCCTCAAAGATAACATATCCAGCGGAGTCAGATGGCACCTGTCACGTAGGCAAACTTACAGGTTCCCTACAGTAACATACCAGCATAACAACAGCAAACAGGGTAACCGGCACAACAACAAATAAAAACACGTCCCTGATTCTGCAACTATACCAAACTGTTATCTAGTACAATTAAACGTGCTCTTATTCTGTGTAAACGTGTGCAGCTAGTTAACTCACAGCCCTGCAGCACATGCCACTTATAAATACAAACAGAATTATTAAATAGATGTATTTCTTTTTCAAAATAAAATACCCCAGGCCACACAGAGTTTACGGTGCATTACGTTTGCAATACAGATTATGACTGACTGTGGGCTCCTTTCAGAAAGACTTGAATAACTTTATTAACAGAAATGCATTTTATGTCAATTGTTGTTCAGCAGCTGCTATGCAATGTATATTTCCCCAGCATAGACTTTAGCATAGACATGTTCCTCCTGCTTTTATTCCATTGGGATAACATGTAGTAGGGAATAATACATTATGTTTTTGACCAGAATTACTTTCTATTATTGTTTTTTATTTAATTAAATGTGTACAAATTATTTTATTTAATAAAGAATGTATATATTTTGAGGAGTACAGTAAGTCTTCTTCACTGATATCTGACAAACTAGGTCAAGCTCGCACGAATAAACCGACATAAAACCGGACGCTGACTAGATCAGTTTTCAAAATAAAATGTAAGAAGACAATCTGACTGAAAATGCCTCTTTGACAGCCTCAGCAGAACAAAATGCTACATGTTAGTGTACTGGAAACAACATATAATAAACTATTTGCCAATCTGCGATGTATTTAATGGTATCACATAAGAAACTACATTTCAAAATCCTTTTATTTTGAAATAAAAAACGTTACCGCATTAATTCCACTTGACGCTTGATTTGGTTGAGGAAGTGCGAGCAATATCAACCGCGAATAAGTCAAATATTTCAAAGTTAAACTAATATATATTAACATTAATCACATACACACTTGTAAACTCGATCAAGGTTTATATTTCGGGAGGAAAATCTACTTTAAAAACATCAGACGGTTGAAGCTCCGTGGTTCCCATAAGCCCACAGCTTCTGTTTATCAGGAAGGGCTTTTAGCGATAATTATATAATAATAAGACATAAAAACCCGGTTCTGTACTATTAATTAACCCCAAATAACAAGCCTGAACGTGTGTCCTCGTGTACAGTTCATCGAAAAGGCTTAAAAAAAACCTGCTCCAAAACAAACCGGTCGATAGCAACGTTATTTCCCAACGTATTGAACCCTATAATATTCTAAATACACCACTTAATATCACGAGGGGTGGATTTGCTCCATAAAGTGTGGTTCAAATCACTTTAAACACATAAATACTATCGTTACTTGTAAAGGGTGGGATTAAAAGAGTAATGGGGGTCCAGTCGGATAAAGACAGGAAACTTACCGGAGAGTTGTGGAGCCATACGGTGCGTAAAGTGTGTGTCAGTGTCGACGGGGTATGTGTGTGTGTGTGTGTGAGTGAGTGTGTCGGTCAGAGGGACGAAGCGGTGGAAGCGTCCAGGGCCGGAGCCGCCATGTTCCTCCAGCTCAGACGCTCCTCTCTCGGCTGTTTATCTTCACCAACAGCCCCCCCTCCTCCATCACCGCCACCTCCACTCATCTCATTACCACTCTGCAGAGCTCAGTGTCACTCTGCCATTCTCTCTCTCTCTCTCTCTCTCTCTTTCCCTCTCTTCACCACACACACACTACTGACAGCTCTTTTACCCAACCTAAACAAATGGAGATTTTTTTGCATTTGTATGTTGTCAATGTAGACCTAATTTAAGTTTATTTTTAGATACTGTGCATAATAAAGAACACAACACTGAATCACATTATATATTTTAATGTAGCATTACAAATTGAAATACTGACGTATAGCACAAGTAGTTTTTCTTACTGTTCACTTTGTTTGACAAGTTTACTTCTTATTGATCAACAGAACCACTGTAAAATACCAGATGTTTTATTCTACAGGATTAATGCATTGTGGTCATTTATTACGAGTGGTCAAGTTGATGGGTTTATGTAGACAATCTACAGTGAGTGATCTGGCAGTAAAAACTCGTTGTGTATCTATCACAAGTTCCCAAACATCACATTGTTTCAGAGCTGTGGACAGGGGAACAGATGAGAGTTCGAGCACAGGTCAACGCAGAATATCTGATCAGAGGAACACTGCGTCACCATCATGACGATGATATGAGATCACATTCAGCTGTTCACATGTATTATTCATTCATTTAAAAAAACATATCCCTAATGATGATCTCATTACTATTACAAATGCACAGTTGATTTTATTAATCAGTCAGAAAATACAACATCACATCACTGTAGTAGCCAACAATCTCTCCACCACACAATTTCTACATCTTTCTTTATCATATACAAAATATTTGTAAAGTTTTATGTTACAGTGAGTGTACAATCAAAGTTCTGCCCAATAAAAGTATTAGCGGATACTGCCACCTAGTGACTGACTGAGGAATAGCATCACTTGTAGAACAGGTGCTTCATTTTTCAAGAAAGAGACCAGATTTAATACAACTTTTTAAAAGCATACGAAAAGTTAACATATCTAAGTGCTGCTTCTGTTTTAAATATATCGATTTTTAAAAGACATATTTTACAGTTCGACACTCTGAGAGAACACCATATTTAATATGTGTTTAAAGTCAACCAAAAAGTGCTTCCTGAGAGACGAAACTTGGGGGAAATTCGACCAAGGAAGACGGAAAAGAAGCAATATTATTCGGTGCAAACTGTGTCTACTCTTCCATTTTCCCACCAGCCAAATGCACCTGACTTACAGACACATATATACCTTAATACATGTTATTTGACACAGCAGCTCAGTCCAGGTGAGTGTGTGTTAATGGTCTGTATGCTCAGGAAACATCCAAGGCATTGAGTGTGACCTCCATCCCTGATCTATCTGCAACACATCTGTCAATCAGAGTATCTAAGGCCATTGATCAGGTTATTTTTGATTGAAAAGTTAGGATATGTCATTCAGCTGAATATTACAAATATTACATTTAAAATAGTGTCTTCATGGCGCCCAAGGATATCACAGGTTACTTTTCCATTTGATGTTCTTTGAAGATTCATTCACTGAGGAAAGAAAAAGTACACTTTTGAGTGCAGAGCATCAACAACACCACACTCAATTTATACGAACCATTTACTCCCTTTTGCTCATTGTAATGTTCACACACCAAACTGATGCTTTAAGATGTAAGAGTTACATACCCAGGCTGATCTTGCCCTCTTTCTCCAGTTTCTTTAAGTGATGAACCAGGTTCACATTAGCCGCTTTGTGCAGGTGTTCAGGAGTGTCCTGGGCAGGAAACGGGAAGAAGAATGCGTCAAATTTCTCCAAATAAAAACATGCATTTGCTTCTGACCTCCTCAATGTACACAGACGAGTAGCTTGTTTGTTTGATCGCCTGCAGACCACAGGATTCCAGGTCCCTTCCATTGACTTATCCTAGCATTGGTGTCTCCTTTAATGTGTTTACTTTGTATTAAAAAAGGAACTTTCTGATTGCATCTGCTTCCACTGTGACTTTAAAGCATGCCTATCCAGTGTGGATGCCACTAAACAGAGAATATAACTTTTCAATATTCCACATTAACTCAAGGTGTGCTATAATGACTACAGGCTGAACAAAGTACCAGACTGGATTGACGAGTGCAAACTAATCAGTCCAATTCATTAGGGTTAGACCAGGGGTGTCAGACTCAAGTTCATTGCGGGCCACATCAGACTTATAGTTGCACTCAACGTCAAGGGCCGGTTGTAACTTTAAGACAATATGAATATATAAATACATAATACATATAAAATAATGTATAATATTACATTACTGCCTCTGCATTGGATTATTATCGGATAGGGTAATAACTAGAGATGTCTCGATCCGATCACGTGATCGGGGATTGGAACCGATCACGTGATTTTCAAAAGATCGGAATTTGGGAGAAAAAAAATCGGGGATCGGATTTTCTTTTTTTTTTTTTTTTAAATACTTTTTTTTTAATTTTGTATTCAATGTTACAAAACAAAAATGACCATGTTCAAGTCTTAAAGTCATCCTGAGGCCTTAGTTTTGGTTTCAAATTACAGAACATCATGTATGTGTTGCTTCTTTGGGGCTTGTTTTCATAGACCTGGTTGCTTATTTCTCTCAAATCTGGCAACAGAGTGGGCGCAGTGTCTAATTGTAGCAGTAAGCTAACGAGTACTGATAAGCTTTATTTTGTTTTGATCCAATGCTGCACAACTGAACTGATCCAATGCTGCTGTGAAAGAAAGAAGCTATATCCATGTTGGATAGAATATCCAATTTAAATAAAAAAATAACCTTAAGGGACAACTTGAATGCTTTTTTTTCTCTTAACGCATTGCATAAAGAGCGGATCGGGAAAAATCGGTATCGGCAAATTGTCAAAATCAAATGATCGGAATCGGATCGGGAGCAAAAAAAGGTGATCGGAACATCCCTAGTAATAACTTCATAATTAACTACGTCTGAAAGCAGAACTCTAGGTCAAGTAATTGCAAGTTTCTTCAGTGCACATGTCACAAAATGAGATGCATTGTGGGACATGTAGTTTATGGGCAACGTGATTCTGTAATGCGGC
>NW_011361464.1:0-2586 GCF_000735185.1 Notothenia coriiceps
TGGGAGCGCCTTGGGACCCCCCAGTCAGAGCTGGTTGATGTGGGGAAAGGAACGTTTGGGGCTCTCTGCTGGAACTGCTACCTCCGCGACCCGACCACGGATAAGCGGGAGAAGATGGATGGATGGATGGATGGTTCATTCATCATATCCACAATAGCTACAGTGCATTTTCTTAAGGTGGCTGACAGGTGCTAACACATTGAAAACATTTTATGTAAGTTTCCAACAACAGAGACAAAATACAGTATTAGATGTCTCTTTTGTTGGAAACTAACATAAAATGTTTCATGGTCTTATTTTAACAATGTGATCACATGACACTGCTCTAAGCTAGCTAGCTAACGTAGCTAACCTAGTCATTTCAGATATACTGACAAACACTTCCAGTTATGAGACAAACTAACTCTGTATCTGCAGCGTTTGCTTTCTGCAGCTTTTAGTAAACGCTGCGCATGTTTCCTCAAGTTGCTGAATGTTCTCTAAACGCTGCACGTGTTGCCAAGATGTTTATTCATACGCTTGTGTTTTGACACATTTGTGTTTTTATATTTGCATTGTTTCTGAAGCTGCAGTTTTGGAGCTAAGATATCTTGCATGCTTTCCTTTCCCTGAACAACGTTTGCATGTCAGAGTGATGCCCTGTGGACGTCTTCCAGCACATGCTGCCATCTTTTAATTGTATCCGGTTAGTGGGCACTAATTGGGCTCTAACTGTTCAAATGTCATGAATTGCACCCCGGAGCACATGGTGTGGGAACATAGTCAAGGAACGGAATTGAAGCGATTACAAAATGTCTTCATCACATGACGACGTTTCATCTCGTCTCGTTTTATCTCTGTTTCGCTGCCAGAACCTTTGGTGAGCTTTACAGAATCAATACGACAACCAACGACATCATAGATATTAAATATAACACATTGCTATATTATTAATGCATCTAATTGGAGAGAGTTCATGTATCAAATCGAAACAGTGCAAGCCAAAAACACAGCCTCAAACTGCAATGGTCTTTCCTCAGTCTGAGCATTGGTTTAAAATATGTAAGATATAATAAACAAAGAAACATTAGAGGAGAATTTGTTTTGACGTTTCGTGAAGTCCACAGGCATTTAGCGCATATAATCCCTGACATATGTGGTTAACAAGAGTTGCTTTAAGACACAGATAAAGAAATGTTTATACTGGTACATTTAGGTAAAGTTATAAGTAAATTTTAAGCTGATAAAAAGCTAAATCCTCGCCACAAATTGGATTGAAAGATTTAATTTTGATCTTGTTTTACCTGCATGAAAAACAACAACGCCTGCTTAAGAGTGAAGGGACATGAAGCACTTCTGATACCAACATCTTCTCCCAATTATAAATGTTTGGCAAATTAAAACTGTCCCAGATTTTGGTCTCTTCTGTTGATCGCCATCAGCTAATGCTCAGCTACACGGGGACCATGGAGTATCTCGATGTGTTTTAATGAGTGTAATTTTTCTATTTGAAACGTCCAATTCATGTCATTTCTCGGTGGCCTTTTCTGAAATTGGGTCCAAATGCCAGATGGCCAGTAAAGGTTAAGATTAAAGGTCAACAGTCCGACCTCGTCAGACGGCTGCTCCACACACTTAACATTTAGTCAGCTCGAAAAAATTTAAGGAGCAAATCTGGAATCAGCCGACCTCTCACTAAAGAGCTGTCGAGCGCTATTAAAATATCAGGAAACATGCTGTGCCCCCTGGCACGGAGCCCCTAAGGGGACATGGAACAAAAAAAAGAGAGAGAAAAAAAAGAGTCGGGTTAACGGTTTAAGAGACATAAAAAAAAATATGTGAAAAAGAATAAAGTCAGGAAAACGGAACGAGAAGCTAATCCGTTTTCCTGACTTTATTTTTTATTTTTTGAAAGTTACCGCCAAGGAGGAAGTGGAGCACACAGGAGACAACCATTTCATTGCAGACTGTTATGTTTACGAGGGGAAATGATAGTTTCACAAAGCTCAGCCAGAAAGCCAGTTTTTAACAGTGCGGTGCTTTTGTTTTGGTTTTGGTTTTCTGTGTGCTTCACCTGGCAGGCTATTTGGACACTAATGATGCTCCTGGGGAGGCCTCTGAAGTGCATCACGTAGTTAGGTAAGAAGGAACAAAAGGACACCGGACAAAGGAGAAGGGAGAACGTGACAGGGACCTGATGAGGTGCGGGTGTGTGAGGCGAAACAAACAGTGGACAGTGAAACACAGAGAGACGTGGTCCTTTCAGACGGCACACACGCTCATGGACAGGATCGACTGTCGGACGAACGAGCTGTCAGATCGAACGCTGTGAACAAGATCACTAAGCGCAGCAGCAATCCAGCACTCAACCTGGAAGAGCGTCCTGGTAACTGGAGGCGCACGCGGACGCTCCCCCGAAAATAACATTTTAATATTTTGCACACTTATTCCTAGTGTGCCACTGGTTACGGTGCCGCGTGCCAGGGGTTTCCGGCCCCTGCTCTAATGTGTTAATAAAGGTTTACATTACCACAGCGTCAGAAGACCAAATGTTGTTGTTATGTTTTTTTTTGGTAGTTTCGCCTACATGTTGACCTATTGCTCTCT
>NW_011361465.1:0-5728 GCF_000735185.1 Notothenia coriiceps
AGGAGATGTTAAGGAGATGTTAGGAGATGTTAGGAGATGTTAGGAGATGTTAAAGGATGTTATGAGATGTTAGGAGATGTTAAGAGATGTTAGGAGATGTTAGGAGATGTTAGGAGATGTTAAAGGATGTTAGGAGATGTTAGGAAATGTTAGGAGATGTTAAAGAGATGTTAGAAGATGTTAGGAGATGTTAGGAGATGTTAGGAGATGTTAAGAGATGTTATGAGATGTTAAGAGATGTTAAAGAGATGTTAGGAGATGTTAGGAGATGTTAAGAGATGTTAGGAGATGTTAGGAGATGTTAAGAGATGTTAGGAGATGTTAAGAGATGTTATGAGATGTTAGGAGATGTTAGGAGATGTTAAGAGATGTTAGGAGATGTTAAGAGATGTTATGAGATGTTAGGAGATGTTAAGAGATGTTATGAGATGTTAGGAGATGTTAAAGGATGTTAAAGGATGTTAGGAGATGTTAAAGGATGTTAGGAGATGTTAAAGGATGTTATGAGATGTTAGGAGATGTTAAAGAATGTACAGAGATGTTCAGAGGAAGCTCCTCATCCTCCAGATCTCAATTTCCTCTGTGTGTATTCCTCCTCTCTCAGCGGAGAGTAATCATTCTGCCTACAGTCAGGAGGATATATCCTTTTACATTATGCACGGCCCGCTGTAATGTAAAAGCTATTACAGAGAGAAGGGGAATATGCTAACGAAAGAGAGACGCTTTGATTCAAACTCACAGAGTGAATTAAACGGGAGGGAGGGCATGAATAATTATACCGTGATCCACAGAAGACTTCTCCCTCAATGAGGCTGCTTTAAATCAGCGTTTCAGGCACAAAGAGGTCAAATTAAACCACATTCAAACTCACTGTAAGTCTTTTCTTCTGCTTTCATTCATCGTCCTCTTGTGACCCAAGAAAAAGTACCAGTAAATACTTTATATTTCTTGGAACAAATGGATATTTCCACAGGCGCTAAAGCTTTAGTTAATTGTATGTGAGGAAAAATGTCAATTCTGAATTAAATACGGCCAGAAACAGGGCTCACTTAAAGCCTTAACTGGATCTGAATTCCTTTAGTGTTTTATTATTTGTTTCCAGTTGTAGATGTGTAAATGAATATGTGCGTGCCACACCAACACAGATGTGCAATTTAAGCTTTATTTTTATTACAATTTGTCAACGTTACCGGCTCCTTTGACACTTTTATATGTTCACTAACTTTTAAAAATGAAGCCACTTATTTTTTTTAACTTTAAATTACATGTTTTATTCTTTGAAACAAAGGGATATTTTCACAGCTCTCTCGTTTAATTTAAAAACAGCACACGTTTTATTTTGCATAGCATTTTTTCTGTACTTTAGTTTGTGTTTATGAAATAGTTTTCATAATAACGTCTATTTTTGGTCGTTTTCTGTCAATGATTGACGACGGAAAGGCCTGATCTAACAGAAAATCAATACAATTAAAATATACATATTTATTTATATATTTTCTCTCCAGTGGAACAAAAGGATATTTCCACAGGTGCTAAAGTCACACGTTTGCCCCTCTATGCTCTGCGCTCACACACAGATCCACACAAACACCCCCTCTCGTTCTCTGGACCTTTGTGAATTGTTCCCTATTCACTGCATTGTCTCTCTAACAAAACCAGTAAAAGGGGTTTTTCTAAAGACTGCTCCAATGGTCGTTGCTGAGTCAGGGCTTCTTTACTCCTATAAAAGCTAACGCAGCAGCAGGAAGGTACAGAATCAACAACATCAACAGCAAACATGAGCAACTCTGGCATGAACATGAGGGGAAAGATCGTCTTCTATGAGGAGAAGAACTTCCAGGGTCGTTCCTATGAGTGCATGAGCGATTGCTCCGATATGACCTCTAACCTGAGCAGGTGCCACTCCTGCAAAGTGGAGAGCGGCTGCTTCATGGTGTACGACCGCTCCAACTACATGGGCAACCAGTCCTTCATGAGGAGGGGAGAGTACTCCGACTACCAGAGCATGATGGGCATGAGGGACTGCATCAAGTCCTGCCGCATGATCCCCATGGTAGGTGTTGATTAGATGAATCTGTGGAGAGATGCAGGGGTTCTGAAGAAGGAAACCTGGAGATTAGCATAAAACTGGACACACAGCAATAGGAAAAGAACCTCTGTGTCAAACAAGGCCAACGTTAGCCGCCTTTAGCTTAGCGGTGGTGACGTGAAGTCATGTGACCGTGCTGTAGTTCCTTTATAGCCCAACATTAGCCTCCTTTAGCTTAGCGGTGGTGACGTGAAATCATGTGACCGTGCTGTAGTTCCTTTATAGCCCAACATTAGCCACCTTTAGCTTAGCGGTGGTGACGTGAAGTCATGTGACCGTGCTGTAGTTCCTTTATAGCCCAACAGTAGCCTCCTTCAGCTATGTAACGCCTGTCTTTCTGACTCTTTCCACCCCACACATGCCTCCCCACTAAGCTGATGTTCGTCTCTTGGTACCACAGCACCGCGGACAGTACAGAATGAAGATCTATCGTTATTTCTGTACTTTAGATTGTGTTTCTGACTCTTTCCTCCCCACTAACCCGATGTTTCTGTCTTGGTACCACAGCACCGTGGTCAGTACAGAATGAAGATCTACGAGAGGGAGAACTACGGAGGCCAGAGCTACGAGCTGATGGACGACTGTGATAACATCATGGAGCGTTACAGGATGAACGACTGCATGTCCTGCCAGGTGATGGACGGACACTGGCTGATGTACGAGCAGCCCAGCTTCAGAGGTCAGATGATGTACGTCAGGCCTGGAGAGTATCGCAGCTTCAAGGACATGGGCATGAGCGGACAGAAGTTCATGAGCATGAAGCGCATCGTGGACTCCTGCTAACTAACTCAATGTACTTCATTCATAGCACTTAATAAAGTCACTTCTGCACTGTAACTCCAGAAACATGTGTGCTTTGTCATCAAGAACACCCTGCATGTAGATGGTACGTTGAGTTAGTGTAGTAAGATAAGAGCGACCCTTTTTACTAAAAACGACAAGTGTGTGAGCTCGATGTGAACATAGCAGAGGTTTGTCAGTGTGTAAAGGTCAGCTGATGGTTTGTTCAGACATGTGATTGATTTGAGCTGCAGGTAGAGAAGAGGATGATGGAGCTGTTGCCATGACAGCTCAGTTTTAATCTGCAATAACAGCGTGTCTGCCAGGTAAAAGCCTCTCTGCAGCGTTTCAGTTTATTACAAACAGCAGATAATTACCACAGCAACATATCGAGCTCTTCTATCGGAGTGATGGCCCCCTAAGAGCCGGCACACTGTGTTCCTGTCCAATCAGAAAGCAATTAGACAGCAGATAGCATCCCTGCAACGAGGAGAACCAGAAGCTACTGGGTTTGTTTTCTTCCAACAGAGACAAGCCGATAAGAAGAGCTCTGATACTGGGATCTGAGCCATCAGCATGTTTCCTGCCAGATTCACACACACACACACACACACACACACACACACACACACACACACACACACACACACACACACACACACACACACAAATCTGCATTTATCAAGAGTGGGAAATCTCACAATCAGCATTGATTCCTGGAAAAACTCCCTGCAGTAGTGACCGTGTTTTCTAGAGAGAGAAACATGACATCCAGGGGGAAAAGCATATTTTCTAAGTGTTTAAAGAAATCCAATCAACAGGGTTTCTGACACTTATTATTATTTATTATTGAACACAACATAGGCATGTTTGTCTTTCCACTGATCAACTGTCTCAAGCTCTGATTAAGAGTTTAAAAGAGAGACTGAATAATATATAAAAGAGGAAATAAAGCTGGATAGTCGTGTGTTTAAAATACCTGCTGGTCCACTTCATTGTTATAGAACTTAGAGCAGTGAATAGACATGTATAAAAACAGTCTTGTTAACATGCTCTATCTCCACCTATGCACCCAATTAGTTGCAGGAAATCTAGGTCTAAAATTAAATGTAATCCTATTTTAAAACAATATTAATTGTGCCTACAGGGCATAATTTCCACCGGACATTATGAGCGGAGAGATTTAAATAATATGTTGCACTTCATCAGACTTTTTCGGTCAAAATACGCTTTTTAACAGATAACAGAAACCCAATTCAGGCGGCTCTTTCGGTAACGCTAAAGGAATATACCGTGCTAATTTGAGCTTTTCCTGCATTTAACATCCCTCACACTTTAGGAGCAAGTTTATTACCAGGAAGGCTGACACGTACGTGGAATTTTGATTCCAGGCATTATTTCCACCAGGAAATTATGAGCGGACAGATTTGAACATGTTGGACATTGGACGATTAAAGTCCCTTACACACCAAGCCGATTTCGGCCGTGGATAGATGTCGGGCCGTCGATGAGCGTCCTGACACCCTACTCAGATTGGTGTGTCGTGGTGTGTCCCGCACCGTCGTGTCTTTTCGGCCGTGGCGACACCTTCCGCCGCAGATTCAACATGTTTAATCGGGAGGCTGTCGGCTAAATGAATCACTCTGATTGGCTGTTCAGCTAGCGAATCAGTGCATGAGAAGCGAAACGGAAGTGAGGGACCCAAACAAACTATTAAGAAGGCAAATCTGAGATTCCATTGAACTCCAGCTCTCGACTCAGGTTGGGGAAAGCCCCGCGAGCTCATGCTGGAGAGGGAACATGGAACACGCTATTTGTTGTTTGCATTCTGTCTTCCGGTTGTTGCCTCTTTTGAATGATGAATACACACTACCGCCGCATGCTGGTCAGGAGAGTTATTGCCACTCACGCATGCGCAGCTCGTACATGCAACTTGGCCGTCGGCTGAAGTCTTTGCGGTGTGTTCCAGTGCGACACATGGCCAAGACGCAGGAGACGCAGGAGACGTGAGGCGACGTGAGGCGACGTTCCGTCCGGACGTGTTCTTTGGTGTCAGTTTGCCGTGCAAAGACCTTTAGGCGTCTCTTTTGGAAATGCTAAAGGGATATACCGTGCTAATTACTGGGGGTTTTCCTGCATTTAACCTCCCTGAATACAGGTGGAAATATTGATGAAATAACGGGCTTTGTCAGAGTTGCTTTGGGCCTTTTTCATCATTTTTAGAGGACATGACTTACATTGATTTCCTCGTCTCCTTCCTGCAGCAGATGGCTCCTGATGTTCCCATTAACACTCAGTCACCTGCAGGGGAACAGGTGGAGAGAGGAACACTCCAGATGTTGGAGGAAGAGTTTGGAGACGAGGTTAATGACTCCTCAGGGAAGAGGAGGAACTGTGAAACAGCAAATAAGACATCTGAGTAATGAGAGCGCTAATGTAGGAGAGGAGGGAGTCATCAACGCAGACTGCCTCCTGTAAAGAGGTGCAGGGATGAGAATCTGCTGCTAACAAGAGTCTAAATGAGACGACTAAACCTCTTCCCACGTTAGAAAGGAAGCTTTATAGATTTAGCATTCAGCTAACAGCAGATATCTTTAAAGTTTATTAAAAAAGGGAGGTGTGTTTGAGCCAGAGACTTGACAGATGAATCCGTTAAATATCATCAGAACTCAACAATTGCCCCACGATAAGATGCTAATAACGTTAGGTAGTATCGCAGTTTAGCAAACAAAAGGAGACGACTAAACCTCATTCTAGGTTAGCAAGGAAGGTGTTAGCGGTGTGCAGATGTAGAATGCCGCTAACAGAATATATCTTTAGAGTTTATTAAAAGGGGTGTGTGTTTTTTAAGCCAGTAAT
>NW_011361466.1:0-4878 GCF_000735185.1 Notothenia coriiceps
TGAAAAATAAAATGTATTTCCCATGAAGGCTAAAAATGGTGTATTATTTCAGTTAACAAACTTTGCCATCTTATTTAAATTGAAACATATTTTTAAATAAATGGTACAGTACATTTTGCTCTGGTAATCCACTGGAAATCCACCCCTCTGGTGGGATCAGGGTAATCCAGTTTTTTGGGATCAAACTGATTTGATCCAGATTAAAGCTTGGATTGGATTTCCTGATCTGATCGGATATCAAAGTGATCCTAATCCTGTTTTTTGGTTTTGAACTCTCCAAATCTGATCTGATCAGATAGGGATTAAAAGTTTTGAACTCCTGGGCCCTGTACATACAGAAGAGAGGACTTGTGTGGGTCTTCAATCTTTGACGTTGGCTCCATGTTGACCTCCAATGACCTCTGTCTCTCCTTTTCCTCTCAGCCCGGTGAAGTTCTCCGGGGAGGAGTGCTGGGCCCGAAACCCCATCCTCACCAGCAGGGGTCCGAGTGTCATGCAGTCCCCTCAGGACCAGGCCATGGAGCTGTCCACCCCGGAGCAGATGGACGTGACCTCCAACTCCGAGGCCTCGGCCCCCCTCCCCATCCGCCAGCCCACGGGGGTCCACCTGGGTCAGATGAAGCAGCAGGCCTACCCCGTGGTGGCGAAACGCCCCGACCATCTTCGTATGAACCTATGACCCGCCGCGCCTCTTTAGGAGAGTTTATTGGTGACTCTTTTTTTTTTTCTTCTTCTTTTGTTGATATTTTTTAAAGCAAAAAAACACATGGATGCTAGAGACAAATACAATCCAAATACACACACTCCATATACTGTCACAGCGGGGAGTGTGTGCGTGGGTCTGCAGCGACATCACCACGTCTCCACCTCGTCTCCTCACCCTCTGACCTGGACTCGTAGGACTGGAAACTCTTGAGGAAATAAATCAAAGTATGCAAGCAATTTCCTCCTAAGTCTTTACTAGACCACGTCCAAAGTGCTGAGTGCTATTTAAATGAATGCCGGTGAGGGATCTGCTTCCATCGGGAGACGTTGACACTTCTTATTCTTCTTGCTTCCTGGCTCTCAATAAAATATGATTTCTTAGGAAAAAAAAAAAAAGATCAAAGAATCATTACGAGCGGCGGACAAATAAAAGATTCCGGTTGTTGACGAATATAGCTTTATGTCTTACCATGTTTTACAAAAAGGATGCATTAACAGTGCTATACATCAATCAGAGAGCCTAAATTAAACCTTTTATTCAGCGTTGGTGTTGTGGAGGATTTATTTGATGTGGGAATACTTCAGTAATCTGCTGTGGGATGTATCAGCAGAATAAAGTCCGCCTGATAACCCAAAGCTGATCTCGGTGCTGCTTCCCGAGACGATCATCGGACCCCCGACTGACCCCAGGAGAGACGCATGGCTCCAGTTGATCTGGACGCCGAGCAGCAGTTATCGGGTTCAATGCTCCTAACACTCGGGGGTATAACACACAGCCTGTTCCATCAGCGTTCACTTGTTAAGGAGGGACATTTTGGAAATCCCAAAAAGCAAGTACAATTATAATAAAATGTAAAAAAATTCAGAATGGATCGTGTCTTTTTTTTTGTATGCAGAAACCTCACAAGTGTATTTTTATTTGTATACAAGAGTTTTTTTTCATTGCATTCATCATCAGAGCATTAAAGATCGCTGCTGATAGCATATTTCAATGTCTCTATACGGTCACCCTGTTCAATGAATTTCTATTATATGATCGGGGATCTGAAAAGATGGGCAAATAAACACATCTATAAAATCATAACGAGACAACAAACATCTCATCAATTTAAGTGGGATGAGGTAAGTGAGAAATTAAAAACAAATTGTATGCAGCTGAAATATTTATCACCACCTTTAAAGCCAATTCAGCAGATTAAAGTTACTGATCTGAAACATTGATATTATAAAAATGTCACACAGTCCATCTAAAATCATACAACAAATGTAGTGCCCAGTAATGGCAAAAAGGCTCTCATGAATAATAATGAAACAGTGATGTGCTGGTACAAAAACAAATCAAATAACTTTAAAGGAAAGGCTTGTAGTCTGAAGTTAAATAAACAGATGACTTCTGTGCATTTCAGAGTAGTAACATGCCAAACATGTTTAAAAAAACATTTTCTACCGTCATAATCTAGAAAGGTTTGACCTTCAAAACGTCACAAAGTCGGCATGGTTAATCAGATACACAACGATGTAAAAGTTAAACGTATCCTTACACTGAGCCCTGATTGTGTCCTTACATTTTGTATTTAAATGCTGGGTTTAGAGAAATACTGTAACATTCACTTCTATGTACAGGCAAGACTTTAATGGCGTTTGCTTTCTCACGGAGGCTGCTGGTCTGAGGGATGAATTGTTTTTGGAGCAAGAAATATCGATGTATTTATTTACACACTTCTCAGGCTGGTGTTAACGTCCCCTTCAGATGGGATGTGCCCCAAGAAACGCTTGATCCAAACTGTTAAACGTTACGGTTGACTGAATTAGGACTAATCTGTAAATTGATAGTTAGTGTACAGCATATTCACATACAATGTGTCTCAAAATGAATGCATCTATAAAACTTGAAAATGCTGCGAAACCTAATCGGCTTAAAAAAACATTTAGAGACAAATATGTCTGTTTTTTTCTTGCAACTTAAAAAAACAAATAATAGTAAAAAAGTTTCAAGCTGCACTGTCAAATATTGCTCCAAGGATTTGAATTGGTCCTATAATATGGAAAGCTACGGAAGAGGATTAGGGCCACATGTGAAATTCTTTTTTGAGATCTGACCGAAAGTGAATGTTTTTCTCAAGATCTGAGATTAAAGTCCGAATTTTAAAGAAAAAAAGTCAGAAAAAAAAAATCACATGTTGCGCTATAAACCTGTTGCGTAGAAAATGAATTTGATCCAAAAAAAATATTTCTTAAACATTTAATATTTTGGACAGCTCATTTTGTATTCATGAGGAATGTGTGCTGAGCGTCCTATCATAAAGTATATAAAAATTAAAGAACGATAGCAGCTATGTTTTATGTAATCTACTACAGACTACAGTGTTACATGTTCATCAACTTCAAATGGTAATATCCCCTGCCTTCATGAATCAACCGGCTTTGAAACAGTAAACAAGGCACACATCACTCCAGAGGAAAAAATATATTTAAAATAATCCTAAAATAACAACAACATTGGTTTAGATCTGAGTCAAACAGCAATAATAGATAGTCTTCATTCTGGGTTTAAATTACTTGGATTTACCAGCATCAGATATTAGAGAAAAGATTTTAACACAAGTGCTTACAGTTCATTAGAAGAAGTACATGTGTATGTTTCGCCGTCTGTTCCCTTTAGTATCGCTGTAATACAGATGAAATGCTGACTTGCCGGGAACAAGACTCTGAAGTGCTGGGTTTACTCATTTTCTTTTTGTGGAGGGGCTCAAAATTATTATTTTTTGCTAACATTTCTAGCCACACACTGACCATCCAAGCAGATAAAAACAAACCCAGAAATATATTTGAGCACACTCTTTGACTCAGATCTCGTTTGGTAAGGCTGTCTGAAGCAGCAAAGTAAAGTTTCAGGGTACAAAATAAAACGTTTTAGCTAGCTCGTAGTTTCAGTTCTCCGGGATATCGTAATGATGAGAAGGACTTTTACGTCTTTCATCAGAGTTATGCAGGTCAAGGTGACACAGTTTGAGAGTGATTTGTGAACAGCTGGAGCAGGGAGTAAACAGGATGGACCGGAGTGAAAAAACATGTCCACCGTTACGCTGAGCAACAAAGAAAGAGTCAGAAGTCCTGAGGAGGAGTGTCATCAGTGGTTGGATGTGCACCT
This sequence comes from Notothenia coriiceps, assembly GCF_000735185.1. Lineage (NCBI taxonomy): Eukaryota > Metazoa > Chordata > Actinopteri > Perciformes > Nototheniidae > Notothenia > Notothenia coriiceps. The sequence continues at coordinate 3,857 of NW_011361466.1, forward strand.
CCACGCAGCGGGGCTCTGCTCCTGCAGCCGCCTCATCTTCTTCCCTAACCACACCCACCAGACGAGACCGATCACCACACACACCACCGACTCCACGTAGTAACCGTCCAGTGTAGTCACACAGGCGCCGCCCTCCTTAACGCACAGCTGGAAGGACAAACAGGGACAAAGGAGTCAATTAGTAAAGTCTAACTAAATACACCTGTATGTGTTCTGGTCTTTTTCATTCCTGCAACAAGGTGCATGCCGAGTGGGGACTGCTAGGTTGCGTCGAATTGTACATTTCTCTCAGGAAGGTTCCTAACTTAGTAAAAATGACCCGGATATCTCTTAAGTGTCAGCCATGATAAGAGCTGTTTGAATTCTCTATCAGGGGGGTCAAACTCAAATACACAGTGGGCCAACATTTAAAAATTGGTACTAGTCGAGGGCCGGACTGGTTCAATGTTTATTGCAAAACGTATTGAAATGAACTTATTGCACATTTTAAACCTGGAACTAACAAAGCTTAAATGATTGCCTATAAAAATAACATTAAACATTAAATAATCAGTTGCATTCATTTCTTATGGCTCTATCTGCAGCTTCTCCAGAGTCATTTCTATGATTACATTTTTCCACAGGCCAACAACAGCTTCAAAAAAACTATTCCCCTCAAAGAAAAAAAAAAACATGCCCTGTTGTCGTGAGAGAAAAAGTGCAGAAAGAAGCATCCATTAAACTCAGTGTGCTGCTCTGTGATGCTAGCTCAGATACTTGGCATCTCATCTTGGGTGCAAGGTCATCAATGTTTGGGGTCAGGCTCTGAGCTGAGGAGACCCTCAGGATGGAGTGAAGGTGAACGTGCAATATACCGGCGGGCGAGATCTAATAGTAATTAGAAATGATCCTGCGGGCCGAAATTAAATCCACCAAGGGCCTGATTTGGCCCCCGGGCCTTGAGTTTGACACATGTGGTGTAGAAGGATAGGAAAGGAGCTTAAATACTTCCTTTACTATCTCCTTTAGCTTAGGAAACACTG
>NW_011361467.1:0-6884 GCF_000735185.1 Notothenia coriiceps
TGTGTGTGTGTGTGTGTGTGTGTGTGTGTGTGTGTGTGTGTGTGTGTGTGTGTGTGTGTGTGTGTGTGTGTGTGTGTTGTACAACCTTATATATTGTTATTTGTTTTAGCAATTGACTAAAATTAGGTTTTTGATACTTAATTGTATTTAATTGTACAAAATGTGTCAACATTAAATACCTGTTTTATTCAATATGCCAAGACAAACGCCTTTTTTTTTTTATAGATAGTAAAACTATCTTATATTAAATAAAGTAAACATGTTTACATTTGCAGTAATGTCTATTAAATAGTTTAAACTAATAGGCTATAATTCATGTATTTTAATTTACCTTATCATACTTTAAACATATTTAAAGTTTTCTACTCCATGAGTAATTTACTTTATCATGCTGTGTACACTACAATTACAGCAGTTACACTTTAAAAGCAAACTCACAGAAAAGCTGTTTTTGTTTATCTTCTGAGTGGGGCATTTCAAAGCAGAAAGGCCAGCCATCCCATTAACCTCTGATATTTGGTGTATGGTGGTTTATAAGTGGTTGATCTGTGCTAACCCAAAGCCGTTCTTAATTGACAGTGGTACCAATTTCTCCTTAGAAGTTATAAAATAACTGCTTACTTTCCTGTCACAAATCAGTTTATAAAGGATACTAAATTCGTTTCATGCACTTTTGGAAATGGCCACAAGATGTCCTCATCCCATTGAAGGAATTTAGACTGTCATCGTGATTATTTATTACTTTTTTATTTGAAAACATAACAGATAAGATGCTCCTGCAGCTATTTAACCACAACAATATGACTCATAAATCTTAACCATACTAAAATAAAATTCTCCACTTTTTTCTCTCTCTCTCCCAGACACTCTCACACACACCATTTTGCCGACGGAAAACCCCATGCCACTCCCCTTTAAGTGAGCCAGTCTTCTCGGGTAGCAAGGGAGCCCAGCAGGGTACAGTTTCAAAGAGAATCGGTCATAATGTAAATATGACCCATTTTCCATTCATTAATCCCAGTCAAAGTCATTGATTTCAGAGTGTGATCAGCCGATGCTTGCATGTTGGAGCCTTCATCACCGGGACCGGATCACCCCCCCCCCCCTGCTGTCTCTCCTGAGAAGGTGAAGCCTTCAGAATAACAGCTCTGCCGCTATGAGACGAATAACGGGCAAGACGAAGGATGAAACTTTGATCGAACTGCAGAGCGCGACAGAATCACAGACAGGAGGTAATTAAATAAATATGCACTTATTAAACTTTAAGTGGGGTCACGAGGAGCTTTATATATTGTGCCAAATGTGTCGAAGATGCTTTCTACTACTGCTTGTTACTGTTGTTACCAGGGGCTAATCTGGCCAAGAAGATGACAGTATGGTGTCCTTGACTCTACCATGAACTGCAGTCTGCTTCGTACTTGCTCATGTCCCTAACTGATCATTACATTCAAACAGACCTTTAACTAATGTATTCTTATGTCTAAATAAGACCCTCTAAAGCGAATATAGCTGCCTATATAGAAATAGGATATATATATATTAGGCTATGTAGAAGAACATGTCAGCAAAAAATTCCAAGTGGTAGCCTACCACATATAATGACATGTTTGTGTTTTGCCCACAGCATAATAAATGACATTTTTAGGGTTTATTGCTTGTTCTTTTTTACTTTACTTTTTGACTTGATTCCAATTGAATGAAACAAAAAAATTGTTTTCTTGCGGACAGAAAAGTTAATACAGCTGATGTATGAGACACATCAGAGCAAGTTAGTAGCAATCCCATGACAAGCCAGGAGGCAAATGGATCAAAACAGACATGCTGGGTGTTTTGCTTTGAATCACAGGAATGTCCCCAAAAAAAACTGGCACGTCATTCTGAAAGGCAGATTTCAATAAGATTTGTAGAATGGGTTAGTTAAAGACAAACTGCAATTTAACATAATCACTGAAAAATTGCACAATATCAGTACAAAGTGTGACAGAATATCCCAGCTAAATTGTTCTTCCTTTCTGCTTTATGTCAAGCTTTAAATACTGTATGTGTCTAGTCCTAATTAGATGGCCGTCTCTGAGATAGTCATGCTTCATAACCACTTTCAGTGTGATTTCTGATTGTGTGGTCACAAGAGTGCATCAGGCCGTTGACAGTCTGGGGAGTTTAGCAGCTCGGTTTTGCTCTCAACCACCATGTTTCAGAGGACACCAAATGAGTTAAGATTAATATTTTCTTCAGCCATTGAGCTTCATATGTCAACGTAATTTAGGTCTGCGGCCTTTTAAGTCATGCATGCTGCTTCTCATAGCCTTAATAACGGCTTGTGAGGATGATGTTGCTGTGGTAGCATTCTTAAGCAGCAAAGCTTCAAAACAGAGAAAAATGCACTTTGCTCTTATATCCCCCCAGTGTGACAAAAGACAATGTAATCTGTGTTAATATTTTAAATGTTGCACATCTACACAGACACCATGCAAAATTTGAATTTAATTACTTGGGATTTTGTAATTAAACAACATATTTCACGACCGGAACTATGTTTTTATCGTCGTATAAACCTAAGAGGGATGGGCACTTCTTGTGCATGATACGAAAAATGAAGAAATAGCTCTATCAATAATTACAATGGAAATGACTGTGGACACATTTTTTTTTACATTTTGTATTCTCTTAAGAGATCTAATTAACAATGCATTGATCCAAAACCTTTGTTATTAGTTCTGATTAGGAGGAAGCTGATTAGCCTAATGTACAGTCATAAGGTAATAGCTTTGGGACAAAAAGCTGATTCACTATTTAGATTTAGAAACTAAATTTAGTTTGAACCTGTTGAATTATTTCCATATTTATATGTACAGTATTATATTCAAAAATACAGCTGCCACAGATGGCAAATACTTTCATGACACAGGAAGTTCATGACGTGTATTGACTGACCATATATTTTGACCCCTGCTTGTTCCTGTGCATTTTAGAAAGCCTGGTTCTCTTGTGATAAGAAAAGTTGTCCACTGGGTTTTACCGAAGAGGCTCAGAGAATGAGAGACTAATGTTTGCATTTAGTCCTGAAAGGAAATTATTTCTGTAGAATAACTGGACCTAATGGACAATTAAATATCGAATAGTCCAAATGCCCTTTTTAAGCATCATTATGATAAGTAAGCAATATGCATCTAAGAACTTTAAAAGCAATTGTTACATTAAGATGAGTTACAGCACTGTTATAATTGGGATACAGATATTTATTCTATAACATAATACTGTCAACCTCATATCATGTTTTTATAATCAGCTTTGAGAAGTATGTTTAGGCCTGCATAATTGCTTAGGTGTTATTAAATTGATTAGCATTTTGTGCTTTAGATTAATACGTTTAGGAATGCATTTGAGTGAATTAGTTATTTTAACATTTTAACTATTTCAACATTTTAACAGAATAACATGTATCACCTTAACTGTAATTACAATCTGTACATTATGTTAAAAAAAGATAATGTCTAGCCCACTGGTATCATAACCCTGCATATGTCTAGCTATCCGCACTGCATCACTGCAAGATCATTAAAGTGAAAGAGAATAAAGGTGAACTACTCCAAAGCGTTCACATTGAATCAGTGTTGAGCAAACTTAATGACATCCCAACCTGATATTTTCCATATGTACATCCCACACTCTTTAAATGGTTATCAGTGAGTTGTTCATTAAGACACGTGCCTGTTTATCATGGATGAGCTGAGTGTTAATAGACTGCTCTTGTTCTGCAAAGGCTTTGTTCTGGCTCTTATCAGGGCAGACCTTCAGCCACAGTGAAACAGAGAGAAAAGGCAGGAAAGGGTCTGTCCTCACCTCCATATATTCACTGTGTGTGTGTTTGGAGTGTATTACCTCCATCACCGCTGCCCAAACACTGAATTATAGACAGCCATGATAACGGCAGGAGGAGCACCAGATGCACTGCTACACAGTAAACTATTATACTGCTGGTACTTGGTGTCATCCTCATAAAGTTTATCTTTTTTATTTGACTCAAAGCTTATCTGTTGCAGGTTACATTTCTTTTGGCATTCATCATGGACAGTATACCATTCATTCTTATCATATGATAGTTACTCGTACTTTAAGGGCTTTATATCCATTTAAGGTGATCTCGCTCTGCTCTCTGCAGCCATGGCTGATTAATTTATCTTCCAGTCAGAGGTGAAACAGAGCCAAAGGGTTGCTATGGAAACAGGCATTGTAATTGCATTAGCCCCTCTGATCGAGGCATGATGCTGAATAAGACAAGGGAACAACCAGGCTTTTTCCTCCCAACAAACTACAGGAAAGCTAGGGTATTACTAGGGCAGTATATATAGCATTCTTTGGGATCATAATGATCTTTTTCAACCTTTTTTTTTTCAGATTATATACAAATATTGTCTAAGTGTATAACATGGTTTCCATGAGCATCCCCTCTGCCTTGGTCTGTTTGCCTGGCCCTCGGGTACGGACATTAAATATTTAAGGGAAAACAAACACTCTCGGCACTCGCCATGTTTCATGTAAGCTGTTTGTGGAACAGCTGTGCCACTGGGAACTATATTTGTCAGATAGTAATACTGTATATCTTAATAAAACGTTCCTTAATCTGGATATAAAACAACTGATATTACAAAATTAGGCATGCTTCTTGCCAACCAACACAAATCATCAACCAAACAACCAGGCCAGAGGCTGCATATCATGCAACCATTGAGCAACTCTCAACTGTCCTAATCTGCAATGACCAGTACTCCATGGCAACGCTTATCCTGAAACATGCCTTTCTCAACAGACATTCAAAGATATCAAACATGGTATTTTATTCGATGTTTTGTCTTATCAAGCTATTCCATTATCTCCTCTATCCTGCACACAATGTCTATTGTGTTTTTGAACTTTGCAAGCTTTCTGGGGATTGTCAAGAACCCCCCCCCCCTTTTGGACTACAACATCCTGAAGATAAGAAAGGAAACATGTTTATTTCACATTATGATACAAGCCTGATGGTTTTGTGAAACCAAAACACAACCCACTCTTCAAACACATTACTTACTAAAAGATATATGTTTCTTCATCAATTGGTTTTCTCTCCCTACTCTTCAAGATCCATACGTAGTATGTGCACATTACTTGCTATTGTTTGGTATTGTATTACAGTGAAACGTTTGTCAGTCTTGTTGGGGAGATATTTTCCTAGGCCCATAACTTCGACCCAGTTTATCAGTTTGTTCTGAACTCACTGAGCTCAGGCACCTGTAGCCTTGGGTGCTGTGCTCTCAGAGTTTTGTCTTCCTATTCCTGCCTGTTGGCCTCAGCTGATAGAGGTGTCATTGTGCTTTGCCTGTTTTATCTTGTTATGCACAATGTTGATTATTCTCTCAGAACCAGCTAAATACATGGGTCTGGGGTAGAGATCCATTGTGCATAACAAGATAAAACAGGCAAAGCACAATGACACCTCTATCANCTGCCTCCTCTCTGGCAGAGGGAATGTGCTAATGTAGCATTGCTCTGCTCTGCTCCCCTATTATTCCTGGATGGTGAGAATGCAGCACTTCCTGTGGGGGAGCCTGGACCGTGCATGATACAGCAGTGAGGGGGAGGGGCCCGGGCTTAGAGCTGCTGCCTACCAGAAGTCTTTCCTCTCTTCTAATGAAACACAGTGAGCACACAAAGGTCACAAAGATCCCTAGCTTCTTTCAGCTGCAACCCAGACACCCTCTCAGAGGGACTGTGGTGTCTCCATGTGGACGCTCAATGACAGGGCTGCAGACTCACTCTGAAGGAATGAAAATATGCCAGCATTTAGATTATAGGAATCCCTGAAGTGTAGAGAGGTCAAAGAGCCAGGGTGATTTTTCCAGTGAGCTTGTGGGAAGCATCGTGGAATTTGCAGCTGAATGTTTTTTTTTAAACAGGTTTTTTTTTCCCCTTTCCTTTTTAGTTGTAGTTGTTTAGTCTCACTCCAACTGTGCACAGCCAGTTATCAGAGCCTGGCTTGAGCAAACAGAAGCAAGGGCAGGCAGTGCGTTATATCTAATTCCACGGAGAGTCAAATAAATGGAGAGAGGGGTCTTTACAGAGCAGCCTGCCTTTTGTAGAATTGAGCAGCAACGGCAAATAGTGACTAGCACGAAAGAGGAAAAAAAAAACCTTCAAATAAACTTCTGTATATTTATATCTAAGTTATTAACTCATGCAAAATTACCTGAGCAACAATGGCTTTTAAAGATGAACATTAACCAAGTTAAAACTCATCTAAAAGTAAAGCTCATGCACTTTCAAAACACAGTTTCCAACCAAGCTACCCGATTAGCCTTCAGCTGCTGAATATGTCAATTCCATAAGGTATGTGGTGATGAGAGGAGAACAGCAGAGGCTTTTGACTTAAGTAAATCCACTAATTTCTAGCCGAGTAATGCCCATACCTAATCCACTACAGCCGGATTTCCATTCTTGACGGTGGTAATGCCTCAGAACAGACCGCCTCTCGCCCGACTGCCTCTTATTTGATGCATAGCCCTCTCAGAGATGCACATTTACGGCTACAGTTTTATTTTACATGGCAGCATGTGTAACTGGCAGGAGAGCGGCCCCTTCCGTGAGTCATCAAAAGAAATTTTATGAAAGGGAACCTGCTTCTCTCAATCTGAACTGACATCCTGGGTCTAGTATTTGTCTGGGGATGTGAGATGATACCTCAGCCACCCACACATCCACTTACCAACACACACACACACACACACACACACACACACACACACACACACACACACACACACACACACACACACACACACACACACACACACACACACAACAATACATCATTTATATTTTTCAAAATCAAGTCCTCTCATAGACTT
>NW_011361467.1:7015-22798 GCF_000735185.1 Notothenia coriiceps
TGTGTGTGTGTGTGTGTGTGTGTGTGTGTGTGTGTGTGTGTGTGTGTGTGTGTGTGTGTTTGTTTGTGCGGCTGCTTTTGTGGCCATCATCCCACTCTCGGTTCATATAAATGCTTACCAATATGGCAAGAGTCTGCTGATTTATATTGGCCGCTCTTAGATTGAGTAGTCTTAGAAGCATGCGTGGCCATCCCAATTACTGGCCGGCTCATTACTCTTAAAGGGATAATTTGGTTTTGACTGAACCTTCCTATTATTATCCTGTACACCACATATCCTGCATGGATATAAACAGAGATTAACCTAGCTTAGCCAAATGTCTGGGATGTAGGTGGGAGAGAATACAAATACTTGGTAGGCTAGGGAAAATATTTCAACTAGCAAACAATTAAAATGTTTACATTATGTATTGAGCTGTTTTTGCCCCTCCTTACATGGGTGTGGATGCATGTAAACAGGAAGGTGAAACAGATGATTAAATGCTGTTCTACTTGCATCTTCAATACACCTGCAACTTTGTGAATATGTATACATTGATTGATTGACTGTTTGAGTTTGGATGCTACTGATCACTTAGCCATCCACTGACTGTGCTATATACTGTATAATAACATTGATATAGAAATATATAGAAGGATAATGCAGACAGACAATTCAAGCTTATTGAACATAAAACGTGTATATTTATTTTGTTAGACCATTCTAAACTGAACTGTCCGATCTTAAGGAACAATCATGGTTCCATTATAATTTTTTTGCTGTTCAAACATGCCACATTCACTCAAACATAAACAATAATTATGCTAGGTGTTTGTATTATTACTTCACTCGATTGTCTTATTTTCTATTTTTCCTGTGCTTAATGCATTGTTTGTGTTTTTTTATTCAGTCAATATATAACAAAGATACAGTAGTACAATTTCTTTTTTCTTTTGCAGATGAAAATGGTGGCAATAGTGTGAGTTCATTATCTGAAAGAGCGACACTGCCTGGGCATGCAGAGGTAAGTTCCTGTGTGTTTGTTGGTGTGTCAATACGCTTGCAAATCGCTCATTTGATATCAAGGGAAACACATTGCAAACATGTTAAATATTGTTTGTATAATCAGTACAATGACTGATTGTTTCTCAACCTTTTTCCTGTCTTTGTGCTGAAGAACACTACTTGCTTGTTGTAGCTTTATATTTCATGTATTAACTAAATAGCAGTATACAACTCTCTGCAATAAAGTGAATATATAATTCCCCAAATTGTTCCTTGGATTATTACATTCTTGAATTATTATTTTTCTGCTACAATCTGATAAACAGTCTTGTGTAAGATTACAGGCAGCAGTTTTAGAAATGTTGTTATATTTTCAAAGCTTGTGTTTCTTTGTAGGCACAATATTGCTTATCCCAGTGTTTATGTTTATGACTGACCCTTTGTTGACTCTCTGCTCTCATCGCTGAGTCACAAGACCTTTGTCTCTCACAAAAGCTGCTCTCATGTCTCGAACAGTGTGACAGAAATAAACTTCACTGCCCAAACAGCAGCCTGTGGTCAGTCTGGTGGGCCCTCAGCGATACACTCAACCCAACAAGCAGATACTTTATCCTTCTTAATTAATAACACTGATTATATTGTGTTTCTGTGATGTATGAGACTATAATTTACTGCATAATGTCTCAGTGATAATCAATCAAACACGTATTTCTTAAATGTTCTCATTAGGTCACAACATGATTGAATAAACTATAAGGGGCAGCGTTCACGCCCTTGCTACAGGGTCAGTGTGGATGTGAGGGCCTGATAAATAAGCTGGGTTGGGTTCAGAAAACTGCTGACCACACGTGGTACTCCATGCTGTGGTTAACCCTTCATGGTGTAGATATATAAAATCTGATCTACAGTACGTCCCACTCTGAAGAATATTTGTCCATTCTTGTAATTTGCTCATTTCCAGGAAGAGTGCTGTTTTTTAATGACAAGTAACGTTGCTAGAAATATCTAGCATTGAAGTAAAACATAATATTTGATTTTGAACATTACCAGTACATTCCTCCTCCCGAATAAACTATTTTTGTATAATGTCAGGCTGTGATTGTACCAGGTCCATAAATGTCTGTTTTATGTGGTTCCTCTGCAGCCATTGTGGCCTCCCTCTAAACTTTTCTCCCAAAGAAAACAACAGTCTCTTGAAATACTTTTCAATACCATCCCATGCACTGGAGTCACCAGCCTAATATAACTGAAATAACATGTTAATATGACATGATTTTGGGCACAATATGCCTTGCCCTCTCTATATAGTAATATAAATCACTTAGTGTTAAAGTCTGAGCTCTTTATGTCTGTCATTGAGATTACAACAGTTTCATTTCTTGCCTTGTCAGCACCTCAAGTATTGCATTATTATGATTGTCTGTTTGCTTTCGCTTCCCACTCTGCGGGAAAGATAAAATATGATTATGTGTCTGTTTTTTTAGACAGAAAAGTTGCAACCAAACAAGGACACTGTGTTCTTCAGGGATGGGGTACGGAGAATAGACTATGTGTTGTCTTATGTGGATGATAAAGATGGAGAAAAGAAACAGGTAAGTGGAACAGACTACGACTTATCAGCATTTTTACAGTGAGTGAATAAATGTGATATTGTCAATCTTACACAGTATATATCCAGAACGGGAACACATGAAGCTGAAAAAAAAAAAGGAAGTGAGATTCCAAAGACAGACGTCATTTGTGGCCGCCAGTGTATGAGTAAAATAGCTTGTGAGCACAAACTTAAAGTATCCTACAGTATTTCACCATATAATGAGAGATACAGAATATGGAAGGAAGGAAATCAGGACCAAAAAAACGTAATTCAGTTAGCAACTCAATACGTGAATCCAGTTTCCTTATAACTGCGCTAATTAATTTTTGCTAATTACGTTGCTTTATTATGTTATTTATAATCACTGATTTAATGGTTGTCCGGTTTCCACAATGGCTTCCATAGACTGACTTGTCTTTTACATTTATTAGAAGTGTGTTTATTTTTTGCAGAGCCTTCATGTATAAGGCGGAGGACTGTTCGATTTGTTAAGCATGTTCTAGCTATCATCATCATCACCACTCTGAAAAGGTCATAGAACAGAGAATTCATTAGTAAAAGTCTTGAATGACTGATGTAGGCAACGTTTTCTCTTGGTGCTCCTCAATCAAAGTGTCACATTTTCAACCTTCTTTTATCCAGAGAGATTTCACTAAGAGCAGCTCCTCCTTTCTCAGGCTCACACTCACACATTCACAAACACTGAAGATCACACTGTGCTCATAGGTTAAGTTTAGATTGTATCTCTGAAAAGACAGCTCTGGGTTTCACTGGTTTAAAACTGAGGTAAAGCTCAAAGATCTAAAATGCAGCTTCTGAAACATTTTTAACCTCGACTTAAAGTAGCCATTAGCTTTGCTTTTAATAATGGTCCAGGGACGTTATGTATTTATTTATATTACAATGTTAGCCTGTTAATGCAGTTTAATGTTTGCCATACTTTTTGTTTAAATGCGGTTCAAATATGTATATACAGTATATATATATATATGTTTTTTGTGTGACTTAAAAGCACTGCAATGCAGGAAACCTGTTTTACTTATATTATTTTCACTGTGTGATCATGTGGCCAGTCGACATTTTTACCAGGGTCACATGTTTACCACAGTACCAGACTTTTGGAAAACTGGTCAGGGCTATATCTAAAACATCAATATGATCCCTGCTGCCCACACAGTATTAAGCTTGGTCAGTTATATTGGTGTGCTCCCCCTGTTTCCACTGATAGAGGCATTTACTGTCCCCTAAACTTCTTTTGTGACAGGCAGGCCCCCCTTTTGACCAATCAGTTACCAGGCAAAGAGAAATACATCAGACTCTGTTAATTTGCTCTTGTATGGGTGTGTAGATGTCACAACAATCATAGACTGTGAGACTTTGTCTGTGTGGCTCTAACGCTGTGTTGTCTGTGTGTTCATCCACAGGAGAGGAGGAGGGAGTTTGAGGCCAACCTTGAGAAACAAGGTCTGGAGCTGGAGACTGAAGACAAATCAGTAAGAAATTCAACCACAGAGTAACAGCACCACCTAGTAGAGAGCTTGCAGAGGCACACCATGTTATACAGAAAGAGTCTTAAAGGGATGGCTCAGTATTAGACACATAATACAACCAAGTACTGACAAATTAAGTATTGTTCCTCTCCTCCATCTGTCCTTCTATCAGGACTCCAAGGACCAAAAGACATATTTCCTGAAGATCCATGCTCCATGGGAAGTACTGGCGACCTACGCTGATGTCTTAAAGATTAAAGTTCCCTTCAAATTGAGTGATATCCCCCATGGTCATGATGTCCCCCTGGAGTGGCTCTCGCATCCTTTCCGTCTGCCAGATCACATCATGCGCCCACAACCGGACTACTTTACCTACTCCTTCGACAAGAACAAGACCGACTTCTTCCTTATCAATGACAAGGATACCTTCTTCCCACCTTCCACAAGAAACAGAATCGTGAGTGTTTAATTTATAAATATGAAAAAACGCTTTAACATCTCACACTTATTCTGGACAGGCTGACCCTAGGAGGCTATGAAGAGGTGTTTGCCTGTTTTTAGCTTTTACTGTTTATTTAGAAAATGTATATCATTTGTTGAATCCTGTCCTTGTTGAAAGGTGTTCTACATCCTGGCTCGTTGCCCGTACTACAAAGAGGGTCGGAAAGAAAGAGACAAGACGGGAATCAAACGACTACTCAGCAATGGGACGTATACGGCAGCCTTTCCTCTTCATGATGTAAGACACTAAGAAAAATCCTACACATGCAGAGTTTACACATACTGTATCAATGTACATTTATGTTAGCATCTCTATTCTGTGAGATTTGTAAAGGGAGACCCTTGTGTCCATCTACTTTAATGTAAGATTCCACACGCATTATTTTTGAAATAATGTATAAGTAACCCACAACCATATTTAAAGGGGACCTATCATTCAAAATGCACTTTGTGATGTCTTTTATACATAAATATGTGTCCCCGGTGCGTCGGGGAACTCACGCAGCGTCAGAAAATAAAACCCTCTCTCTTTTCCTCCGTACCCAAATCTTTTAAAAACGGGTGTACAACGAGCGGATACAGATTTCCATCCGCTGTGACGTTTTCCATCCGCTGTGACGTTTTCCATCCGCTGTGACGTCGGCTGACCCACAGAAAGTTGCTATCAGAAACAATGCCTGACGTGTTTTGGACGTAATCTCATCTTTGTTTGCATTAGCAAGCCTCGCCAACACTCAGAGCTAACCTGTACTGTGTAGAGCACATGTGTTTAAAAACAGGAAATAAAAAAAGAACTCACCTTGTGGTAAACCTGCAAGAGAAAAAACATTTGAGCTCCATACTGTTTCAGAAATAATCCTTGACGTGGTTTAAACAGGATGGCGTTTTATCACAACCAAATTTAACTTTATTTCCAGTAGAATTCTGATCAGGCATTAGCTCCGCCTCCTCTTTCTTTTCTTTTCTGTTTGGTATTTTGAAAAAAAAACTTCACAGACATGTTTTGTATAGGTATGGCCCTACAATATATTTTTCAAATATAGCATGATAGGTCCACTTTAAGTAGCCTACTTATAAGTTATACTTCCTGGACCGGAAACAACTATTTTAACACATTATAATTAAAGTCACTGACAGAATCAGTTCTGTAGCACATTCAATTGGTAATGCTACATTCTGATACATTAATTAATGATACAATTAAATTACATTAATGATACATTCACACAGTCTTCTAGTGTTGTGACTTCTATTTAATTATTCAATCTATTTGAAGTACATTTGTATAACTTGTTTGTGAATGTTCTCGTTCCAGGGCAGATATATATTAATCAGCATAGTTTGAACAGGACAACATTATTTTTTCATCATGTTTATTGTTTCTTGCTTATAATGTTATAGAATACAACGTTTTTTTTTCTTTTTCTTTTCGAAGAGAATATTCAAGTTCTTTCAAGGATTTCGTTCTTACATTTTCTAATAACTTTTACTCAAGAGCCCATATTGCATTGTTTCTTTTCTTTTCAGTGTCCATACTGGAAAAGGGCAAGAAATGCTGAATGCGAGAGTGAGCGTTACAACTTGTATAAACACTGGGCCCGGTTCCTCTGCTTTTACAAGGAGCAGCCTCTCAACCTCATCCGGTAAACAAGCAACACCTGAATGCTGCCATCTTTGGTTTTTTAACAAGATTGAACCTTTATTTTACTGAAGCGTGTTTAAAGTTATCTGCAGAGTTAAGTGTGTGGTTTTGGTTTTAGGAAGTACTATGGGGAGAAGATTGGGATCTACTTCGCCTGGCTGGGCTTCTACACAGAGATGCTGTTCTTTGCAGCTGTCATGGGCGTCATATGTTTCACCTATGGAGTGCTCAGTTATGATGACAACAGGTCAAGGTGAGATGATAACAATATGACCAAAAAGATATGACCAACTCAATATTAAACCCATCATTTGTATCATAATTGTTGACTACTTATTTGCTAAATCATCATTACAAAACCATTCAATTACTCTGCTGCTATTACTGCCTCCACCTTTCTGGGAACACTTTACACACGGTATGGAAACTGGCTGCTTGGATTTGCTCTCATTCATCCACAAGAGCACAAGTGAGGTTTATTGATGTTAAACAACAAGGCCTGAACAGTTCATCCCGAAATTGATGGCAGGTTGAAGTCTGGGCTCAATGGAGGCCAGTCAAGTTCTTTTAAACCAAACTTAGGATCTTTACATCTTGATGTACCTCACCGTGTGCACAGGGTATTATTTTGAAAGAGGAAATGGCCTTACCAGAAGTCTGGACACAAAGTTTAAGATGTAAGATTTAATCACATCTAGTGTCAAGCCTCAAACCAAAGGTACACATAAGTATTCAAATAAGGTATCAACATACTTTTGGCCATATCATATTCACTTTTATACTTACACATTTTGATATTCCAATGAAATGGTGGCCTGATCAATACTGGATGCTACATTGATATACTGATTTATATTTTCGCAAAAGATCTATTTTTTCTCTCCTTGTAGCAAAGAAATATGTGACCCCGACATTGGAGGCAGTATCGTGATGTGTCCACTTTGTGATAAAAAGTGCCCTTTCTGGAAGCTCAACTCTACATGTCTCTCATCCTGGGTAAAATGTTACACTTTATATGTTAAAGAACACCAATTTTAAAACAGCGATTAACCTTGAAGTGTATATTGCAAACATTATTTTAATACATTGGTCTTTTAAATGTACTCAGATATCTGCAGTAGATTATGTCCTGCTGGGTCAGCAGTATGTCACCCTGTTTATGCCAAGCATATCACTGAGAAACTCATTTTTCCATATTATCTCTTTCAGCAATCCCATCTGTTTGATAATGAGGGAACGGTATTCTTTGCCATATTTATGGGGATTTGGGGTAAGTGTTTCACTGCGTTTAACCTGTGAGGAGATCCCATTTGTTCCCCTTCTGTGAGACAGATTTTCTCAGTCAAAGCTTGTTCGCCTCTACTACCTCTATCCATACTGCTTGAGCCCAGAACAAGATGCCAGCACAATTAGTTTGTTATGTGCTAAGCTGTTGGAAAGCTTACCCAGCACACTGAAGGCCAAATGGAAAACTGGCCTAATGAGGAGCAGTTAGCCAAGAAGTGTTTTCACAGTTGAAACATAAACATAAACTCTCCTAAAACTCAACACAGCCAATCTCTGTTTTTAGTCAGTGCAACATGATGCAGATCATAATGGATATGTTTACAAACATTTATGGAAACACTTGCAGAGCATCAGACTTCTCATTAAACTGCAAAATATATTTGTGAGAGGTGACAAACTGAGATCTTACCTTTTTGTTTCCTTCTTTCAAATCTATTTGGCAGTGACTCTGTTTTTGGAGTTCTGGAAACGGCGTCAAGCCCGTCTGGAGTACCAGTGGGACTTGGTGGACTTTGAAGAGGAGCAGCAACAGCTTCAAATCCGACCCGAGTTTGAGATCAGATGCACCAACAAGAGACTCAACAAGATCACTCAGGTGCTTGAAAGAAAACATGAAACATACTATGTACAACTGATTCCATGCTACTTATTTCTAACACAATGCCATTAATAACTGTGTAATATATACCTGGCTGCTAAATTCTAAGAACTGTTACAGGATTTGTATTTTGAAAAGTATTTTTTTTCACTTTAGTTTTTTTATTATATTTTTTATTATATCATAACTTAGTACTTTTTTTTTACATATTGCTCTCTGTGGCTCTTTCCTGCTGTAACGATGCAAATGTACCCTCTGTGGGACTAATAAAGGTATTCTGATTCTGAATAATAATCTTCCAGGAAATGGAGCCATATCTTCCTATCTCAAGCAAGTGTGCTCGTTTCTGTCTCTCCGCTGCCACCGTTATATTCTGGGTGAGTGATGATTAAGAGTCTTTATGTTGACTATAAAACATAACAATTGTCCCTTTCTAGTCTGACATACTGTCAACACCTTTACATGGTTGTCTTCTCCCCACAGATCTCTCTGATTGTGGCTTGTATAATCGGGGTCATAGCGTACAGATTGGCCGTTCATGCTGCCTTCGCGAGTATCATTAAAGACCCCATGAGAAAGATCCAGGTGGTGGGCAGGTTCATCACTCCACAGCTCGCCACTTCTGTCACTGCCTCCTGCATCAACTTTGTCATCATCATGATCCTCAACTTCTTTTATGAGAGGGTGGCCGTCTGGATCACTGACATGGGTAAATAGATTTGATCTGACATTTCCAGAATCAACAGAAGCGAACAATAGAGTCATAATTTTGTCTTTACTTACACTGATCTACTATCTGCAGAAATCCCAAAGACCCACCTGGAGTATGAGAACAGGTTGACCATGAAGATGTTCCTCTTCCAGTTTGTCAACTACTACTCATCGTGCTTCTACGTGGCCTTCTTCAAAGGCAAATTTGTCGGTTATCCTGGTGACTACTCATATATGTTCGGCAAATGGAGCAAACTAAGGAATGAGGAGGTAGGTTTTACTGCCTCTGATAAAACATTACTTTTGTTATTACTAGTTAAAAAATATGACTTTGTATACTTAACATTTGGAGTTTGCAGTTAAGGCAGTATTGACTTACATTAGCATTATGTGTATATACAAAGTCTACTTTTAAGTCATTTCTATGAATTGTCTTTTCATTCAATTTATTTTGATCTTGATTATTATGTGTATATTGACAATGTAAAGCACTTTAAATTGCCTTTGTGTCTTATATGTGCTATATAAATAAACTAACCATAACCTTAACCTTACCATTCACATGTCTTTACCTGTGAGGAAAGCTTCATAATCTAGTCCTGCCAACAGAAAGTGCATCAATAAGTGTGTCATGTAAACTGAAACCTCTTTCTGTCCCAGTGTGACCCCGGAGGCTGTCTGATTGAGCTCACCACACAGCTGGTCATTGTTATGGCTGGAAAACAACTGTGGGGGAACATTCAGGAAGCTCTGCTGCCGTGAGTCCTCCACCCAGTCTTTCACCTCTTAACTTTTCACCTCAATCACTTATTCACTGCAAAAATAGCAACTAGCCACAACAAGAGAATAGCTTTCAATGAAGGTTTTATTTAACAGCGTATTTTTGTTTATTTCGAGTGCATTCATTTTATAAATGTTTTAACAAGATCAATGTTTTGAGTGCTAAGAAAAAAATCAATATAAGTTCTGCTTTGCAGCTTGCCCACTTCAGATGCACACATCCACATATGTAAACAAAAGTGTTTTACCTCTGAATGGCATGGTATTGATTCTCTACCTAAAAACCATTTATAAAACCTGCTGAGAAGCTATCAAAAACCTTATAGGGAAACTTTATAACAACCGGTTACTATGCACATAAATTAATTGCAGACTTCTGCAACTACAAATATTATTGTTCCTGTGCTGATTTGTCTGAAAATGTCTTGTTGGCAACAGAAAGTCTCAGCAGTTTGACGTATGTTTATCTTCATGTGCTTCTCAACAGGCTGATGCGTAACTGGTGGAGTAACAGAAAAGGACGGCACCATCCTGAGACCCATTCCAGTCGCTGGGAGCAGGACCACGGGCTGCTGAACTTCAGCCAGCTTGGATTGTTTTATGAGTACCTGGAGATGGGTGAGATACTTCTCTGACGTTGATTACATTACAGATATCATATCTGGACAGAAGAGCCAGATTAATGTGTGCTGTCTTCTTGCCATCCTGTTATTACTCTTCCCTGTTTACCACCTCTAACTCTCTCTCTGCTCTGCCTGTTTTTTTCAGTGATCCAGTTTGGTTTCATCACTTTGTTTGTGGCCTCTTTTCCTCTGGCTCCGCTCCTGGCTCTGTGCAACAACATCCTGGAGATCAGGGTGGACTCCTGGAAGTTCACAACCCAGTTTAGACGACCGGTGGCGTCCAAGGCCCGAAACATTGGAGCGTGGCAGGAAATCCTCAACGCAGTGGCCATTCTGTCTGTTGTTACCAATGTAGGTGTTGGGCATGTAGCAGCGTATGTTTATCAGACAAAATGTTCACCATTCAATGTGTTTTTTGTCTAATCTGTAAAATGTGTTGAAGGATTTCAGAAGTAAAATATCCATAAAAACAAAAAATGTCACTTTTAACCGAAAGCCTTTTGTCCTTTCTGTCCCAGGCTTTCATCATGGCGTTTACTTCCGACATGATCCCCCGTATGGTCTTCCTGTATGCCTATGGTAAAGATGCCAGCATGAGTGGCTACGTTAACAACAGCCTGTCAATATACAACATCTCTCAGATACCCGATGACAACATGCCTGAGGAGGGAGGCAACTGGTTTGATAACACGACTTCCACCTGCAGGTAATAGAGCTAAAAGAGCTTGTTGTGCATCTGGCTGTAATTTACTTTCAGTAGAGCTTTAGCCTCTGTATTCCCCCCTGAGCAATATGGAGCTTTTTATTCTTTCAACTCATTGATTTGGGTTTAAAGCCTGCCAGACTTTTGTTTTGATTTGGTTTCACAGCGTTTTTTTCTCCTGCTGCATTAGGCAATTGTTGTCACTGAAAATGGTTTGACAAATCCGCTATACGCTATGATAAACAAACAGACAGAAATTGTTAGTCACTATATGGTGAGTCAAATATTTTCCTCAGATCTTGAAAGTGAGTGAATATTAGACCAAAAATTTGAGTCACACTATTCCAAATAAATAGCGGGGCTCTGTGTTTGTGTATAGATCAGCAATTATTTGCTAACTGCAAGCCATATTAACTTCATATTGACAGGTATGAACAAATATGTTTTGCTTTAGTCCAAGAAAATGTGTTTATATCTGTTGATGGAGCCATAAGTTACGTTTTTGAGTTTTTCGGCATTTATTGATATGTACTGGTACCAGCATGATTACATTAATGAAACACTATCGACTGAATAATGTTGTTTTGAACAGGTACCGTGACTACCGTTACCCTCCAGGCCACGCGAGGGAATACACTCACACCATGCAGTTTTGGCATATCCTAGCAGCCAAAATGGCCTTTATTATTATAATGGAGGTAAGACAACACAGCTTTTTCTCACTCCTTACTTGCAAAATAAATGCTCATATCAGATGCTAATCTGACAGTGTGATAATTCTCCTTCTTTAGCACGTCGTCTTTGTGGTGAAGTTCTTCGTGGCGTGGATGATCCCGGACGTCCCGTCAGTTGTGAAGGCTCGGTTCAAACGAGAGCACTACCTGATTCACGAATACATGCATAACTACGAGGTGGAGAAGGTCAAAATCCAGATGAGTGCCAGTTTCATGACAGAGCAACCATCAGAAGTATCCTCAATGACAGACAAACAAGAAGTGTTGTCTGAGTGCCTGGAGCCTCCTTCCTGAAAACTACTAACTAACCAAGCCGAGAATGGACACGTGTGAGAGTCTTCTCCTCACTGACAGCATCCATATACACAGATTCTGTCTTTGGGATAAAAATGATATTATCTTTTCTTGCTGGATGGACTCCTATATTAGGATCTGTGTAAAGGCATCAGAAATTCAAATGCAACATCTCACTTTGCTTAAAATTAGCCACCCGAGCGGCTGCAACACTCCTGTGCCATATAAAGAAGGTTTGAAAACAACAGAAGAAGGCTAAAAAAAAAAGTGTGAATTGTTGAAAATGTAAAATGAGTTATAATTACCCTTTAAAGAGATGGCTATCATATCATTAATTAAATGTTTTGCATGTGATTTCTCTTGTGAGGAAACAAGATTAAGGGCTTTTTAGAAAATATGTCAGTGTTAAGGAGTTTTAAAAACATCATATCATTTAAGGGATATATCCTAAACAGCACCTATCTTTAAGTCTTAACTGTATCGGCTTATAATAATTATTTTTAGTTTCGTTGCTGCATAATGTTTAGATCCACTGATCTATAGCTGGGCTATTAGATTTTTGAGGTAATTATGTTTATGCTCTTTCAAACTGTAAATTGGAAAACCAATTACCTCCATTATAGTGCAGTGATACTGTAACAATCAGAAGTGTGTATCATTCCAGCCTGAGTTGATAGCATAGTGAGACAACAGCTGCACGCTTATCTTCCAGATGTATTTCCAACTTGCTGCAGGACCAATTATACGATTTTTACAAAAAGAAAAGCCGACACATAGAAAATCTCATGACAGATTTTCTCTTTTAGTACAATCAGTCTATGTGTGAATGTTGACCGTGTGTTGGCTTTATGGCTCCAATTGTTATACATAGATAACAAATGGCCTATATTCCTGTTTAACATTATTTGTGTCTCCACATGTTTTTGGCATAACAAACCTTCAGAGATGATCAGACAGTTGGAGAACTTGGTTTGGTACAATGTAAGTGAGCATATCAGTAAAAGTTGATGACATTAGGTAACCTACTCTTTGGTGTTGCTGTAGATATAAAGAAAATATCATATATTTAAATTGGTTATTGAACAACTAATTTATTGATATGCTTCTGATTTGTAGTCTGAAGTTTTTGTATTAAGAAGAGTAACTTAATATCCTCTTTAAATTTGTATTCATCAAATCATAAATGGCCATCAACCATGTTAGTTCAGTCCGTTCTTCAAGTAACTTTTATGTAATACTACAAGGGACCAGGTGCATAAAAAACCCTCCAAAGAGATATATAACTAAACAGTATCTATTTATGAGATACAAGATCACTTCATTTATTCTTATTATTTCAGGTTTACCAGGTTTTTCTTTGTTTTATATTGAAACTTCTTTGTAACTTGACTTGCTACATGATGCAGTTGTAATTTCAGCCATCATCTATCATATTTGACATTTAAAAACCAAGTCTCATTTACTCGCATCTCAGGATCAATCATGAGCATCACTTACGTAAAACAGTATACGCAGATATCAGATGTGTGCAGAGCGTGATCCTGCAGCATAATGTATTTCCAAACAAACAAATGCCTTAAACCTCTGCTTACTCGTTTTTGTATGCTTCTGTAATGCCAAAGATTCCAATCTGAATTCAAAACCTGTTTCATGTAAGTCATCATTGCAAAGTTGCTGTTTTGTCTAATTTGATGTGCATGAATTGCTGGAAATGTTTGTCAATTATATTCTAATTTCACTGTAGCCTATTGTACAATTAATATTCACGATACATAAATAAAAAAGTAATTATAGTATGAGTTTTATTCGCACATTGCATTAATACCAACAGTAAACAGGACAACATATGTTCTATTGGATGCTTATACCATGGAGCTTATCAGAATCAGAATACCTTTATTAGTCCCACGGAGGGGAAATTTGCGTCAATTTAAGGATCCTCACCCAAGACATAAAAACATTATTCTTAAGTTTAAATTAATTTAAACCCTGTTGAGGTCGGTGGGTCTGTATTAATTTTCCTCTGACTCTTAATCAGACCTACTAATTGACCTATCAAAAGCTTTTGAGTCTATGCAAGTTTACCGCCAGGCTCGGATCCACCTGGATCGGCAAGGTCTTACCTCTACTAATCTATATATTTTTGGGTATCTATAGATACCTATATTTGGGCGTGGCCCTACCTAAGTGCTTGTGTTTGTGGCAGTCGTGCAATCTTACCTTAAAGCAACAGAGGAGAGCTCATAATTATTTTAGGTTACCCCAATCCAAATGGGAGGGGGGGGGGTGAAACCCCCTATAAAGACCCCTGCGTCAAAACTCCCTGCATGTCTTCAGAGGAATTTCCTCATGATGAAAGTGGGCAAATAAGATCTAGGGAGAGATTCCCATTTAAGACCCCCAAGACCTTTTTTCCTCTCTCAGCTACTGGTTTTTATAACCTACCAACAGAAGCCAAAGCGAGTACACACCAACATACCCATATATGTGGGGAGGTGTCATTGCTTCTGGGTGTGAGACTGGACTGGTCCAGACCTGCCTTGAAATCTAAACTGAAGCTTAAAGTGGACCTATCATGCTATGTTTGAATAATATAGTGTTGGACCATACCTATATAAGGCATATTTATACTTTTCATTTTTCAAAATACCAAACAGATCATGCATTTTAGCCATTCCTCATTTCGCTCAATTTAACACTGCCTTTCATGCTCGGATTCAGTGAGAACAGCACCATCTGATGGCCTGAAATATGTACTACAGCGTCTCCAGCGCTTTGGAACGGCAATGTCCGTGGCTGTCTCCTCCTGATTGGTGGAGTTGGCCCAATAGCCG
Source organism: Notothenia coriiceps (assembly GCF_000735185.1). NCBI lineage: Eukaryota > Metazoa > Chordata > Actinopteri > Perciformes > Nototheniidae > Notothenia > Notothenia coriiceps. Next base: position 21,791 of record NW_011361467.1, read on the forward strand.
TAGCGCAACTTCTGTGACGACATAAAAGTGTTCAAATCTGGATCAGTCTGTATCAGATACGTTGCAGCCCCTTTTTTAGAGATTTGGGTATGGAGGAAAATAGAGAGGGTTGTGTTTTCTGACACTTGGTGAGTTCCCTGCGGGGACACATATTCATGTATAAAAGACGTACAAAATTGCATTTTGCATGGTAGGTCACCTTTAAAGTAATTTCCCATTGAGTCAGGGGCCTCTGTTTGCAGGCTGTTGTAGAATAAGGGTGTCTTCCCTCTGCTAAATAGTGACACATATAGTGATAACATATAACTCTTTCAAGTCAGTTTAACAAACAGTGTACATTTGGTATATAAGTATAGAGCTTTATGAAATATAATGCAATTTACATTGTGGATTATACTAAATTATATTTGATTATATTAACTTGTGTTTTAATTATATAACCCAATATGGAAACTTCCACAACCCCTAGCCACTTCGATTAAGTCAAACACAAATCTCCACTTAGTTTTACTTACAACTTGTTGTTTTGAGGTAATCGGTTTGCCTTCTTATTTTAGGTATGGTAAACTAATAAGAATTTATTGTGTGCTTAAAAGAAGACTGTCTTCATCTTCACTGTAAAATCAAATCTAAGTGTTTAATAATGTTTGTCAAATTGCATGTAGCCGGTGCTACTGTTTTCTGGATTAGCTGTCAGATCATTTATTCACGTGGCTGGGCCGTCACTGCCCCTTTAATACACCCCCCCTTATTTAGTCAGCTGGCCCTTCCATATAAGGAAAATGCCGCAGCTGTACTAGTTCAGCATCTCCCATACACTTTAAATGCCCACTCACACCTCACCTAAATCAGCTGTGACTATTACGAGTGTTCTTGTTCCGGTCATCGTTGTCTGGCTGATAGGCGTGTATTCCCCCTTTTACTATCGCAGCCCCCCGCCCCCCCTCCCCGGTGGGGCAGGTCACATTTTGGCGTTGTCGGCAGGATGGTGTAAAGCAGCGACGTGTG
>NW_011361468.1:0-2550 GCF_000735185.1 Notothenia coriiceps
TGTAAGAAGTAGAAAGTACAGGTATTTGAGTTCAACATGTAAGAAGTAGAAAGTACAGGTATTTGTGTTCAACATGTAAGAAGTAGAAAGTACAGGTATTTGGGTTCAACATGTGAGAAGTAGAAAGTACAGGTATTTGAGTTCAACATGTAAGAAGTAGAAAGTACAGGTATTTGTGTTCAACATGTAAGAAGTAGAAAGTACAGGTGTTTGAGTTCAACATGTAAGAAGTAGAAAGTACAGGTATTTGTGTTCAACATTTAAGAAGTAGAAAGTACAGGTATTTGTGTTCAACATTTAAGAAGTAGAAAGTACAGGTATTTGAGTTCAACATGTAAGAAGTAGAAAGTACAGGTATTTGTGTTCAACATGTAAGAAGTAGAAAGTACAGGTATTTGTGTTCAACATGTAAGAAGTAGAAAGTACAGGTATTTGAGTTCAACATGTAAGAAGTAGAAAGTACAGGTATTTGAGTTCAACATGTAAGAAGTAGAAAGTACAGGTATTTGGGTTCAACATGTAAGAAGTAGAAAGTACAGGTATTTGGGTTCAACATGTAAGAAGTAGAAAGTACAGGTATTTGTGTTCAACATGTAAGAAGTAGAAAGTACAGGTATTTGAGTTCAACATGTAAGAAGTAGAAAGTACAGGTATTTGAGTTCAACATGTAAGAAGTAGAAAGTACAAGTATTTGAGTTCAAAATGTACGAAGTCAAAGTAAAAAGTCGTCAGAAAAAGAACTAGTGGAGCAAAGTACTGATACCAGAAAAATGTATTTGTACTCCACTACTTCCCACCTCTTGAAATCATGTCTGTAGGTCAGTGGTTAAAGGGTACCTTAGGTAACAAAGTTTGTGAACATCTTGCTGAGATAATAAAAGAAATTGAGTTGGCATGGGATTTATATTTTTTACACTTCAAAAGTAATTGTTTTCCCACTGGACTGAGAGAGAAGGAAACATCCTCATTAAAATGCTCAACCTTTAAACTTGCTTTGAACAGTTTCATGTCCTCCTAGTACGCAGAGACCTACAATATTTTGGTTAGGTGACCTCCTGACCTGTAACCCCGTCACCTTACTGACTTGCAGGTTACCCATCCTCCAGGGTGGGACGTTCAGCTTCATCACTCCAACCCTGGCCATCCTCGCTCTGCCCAAATGGCAATGTCCCGCCCCCAAAGCATCCATGATGCTGGCGGCGCAGAACAGCAGCAGCAGCCCGCTCCAGATGGACGACTCTGATGAGGTGTGGATGACACGAATGCGTGAGGTATGTCAAATATTCACTTTAGACAGAGGATCCATCTGAGCACCTCATGTGGCCCAGCAGGGAATCCAATCAATTTCCTTGGCAGCAAGAATGGATTAAGGGGAACGATAAAGACCTCGTATGGCTTTGTCACACCTTAATGTTTGCATGATGATAGTAGCAGTCACGAGGTTCAGATATTCTGCCCGCCTTCAAGAAAGCTCACACAAAATGAACCTTTTGAAACCCGACATTCCTGTAAACCATGGATCTCCAAACTGTTACGAAGGTCTGGCCCACTAGCTAGAGATGAGGTATATTGCCTCATAAGTTCAGTGATAAGTTGGAAAGATCGATCCAATGTAGGTAAATTATTATAATTATTATTATCTCCATGCGTTTCCTTTATTATGTTGGAATCTAATTTCTTAAAACAGAAGCTTCAGATCGCTTATAAGAAGATGAAATATGAAGGTTGTTATGTAAATGTGTTATTGGGCTTTTTCTTATCAACTTAGATGTGTTGGAAATGGAATATGTTTTCAACTTTAATTGACTGAATTTATAAGAAAACTGGGCTTGTAATGAATACTGTGTAGAACATATATATTTAAGAAGTACAATATAAGACAAGCAGAAGTGTATTAGACTTAAGTCATTATACTTTTGAATTAGCTGAGGGACGATTCAAAAATGATCCACGGGCCGCATTTGGCCCCCGGGCCGTAGTTTGGACATCCCTGCTGTAAATGCTAAAACAGGAACCATGAAGTAGAAATAACATTTTGACTGCATAAAACCCATTCTAGTATAATAAACGCTGGGTTGAACAGATCAACCCAACACCAGATCCATGGTTGTTTGGAAAGAGCTTTGTCCACCGTTTCGGCCTCTCACATTTCTTTTGGAAATGTTTTAACCTTCCTCTTGGATGCACGCTCAGACGCTCTGGCGCTTTAAGCTTTCATAAAATATATTTTTTTGTGTCGGGGGTGCAGTGTGTGCGCCAGAGACCTGTCAAACACCTGAGACTTTTTTTTACACTGACAGTCTTGCACTAATGTACATTCTCAAAGATATTGAAGTGACTTTTATTTTGTATATATTGATTGTTGTGCTTTTATTTAGGTCTTAATGTGTGCATATGTATAAATGTATATACATATTTTATATATATTTGTTCTTGTATTCGGGATTGTGGGAAACGGTATTTCGATCTCTCTGTCTGTACACACAAACTGAAAGATTGGCAATAAAGTTGACTTTGAAGAACCAGACCATATGTTGTACTTGGTTCGTC
>NW_011361469.1:0-2749 GCF_000735185.1 Notothenia coriiceps
TAAAAGGTGGAAAATGAAAACATAAATCCAAAACCATGACAGTTATTCAACTATCTTCACTCCCTTCAGTTCCTGTTAGCTGCTAGCGTCATACAATTACTCCATGAAATAAATAAAATAGTAACTTTCATTTAAAAATAACAGATATTTGCATTCAAATCTGTAAAATAGGTCTCCTTTGGTATCATTTTTATTATCACCTCATGTATTGGTGCATCTCTTTGCACTCGTATAATTTTATATTTTAAAGTCACATAAGAATGTTATGGTTCAGACCATCTCTATTACCACATTACCAGCGTTCCACTGCTATTGTGCTACAGCTGCATTATATTGACACGAGTATATTACCTCTGTTGAACAGATTAAATGGCTGACAAATTGAGTGCAGATCCCAGGGGATTTGGCTTGCTCATAGTAAGCTCAGATCATCACCTTCTTTTCATCTTATTAAGAGAATTGCCATTCCCATCATGGCCATCACCATGGCGCTGGAGAAATTGCTTACCTGCCTGAATCTTAGAATGATGGTCCTGATTGACAAATACAAGTCTTCTTCTCCTCTTTTCACTACACATATGAGTCAATTGGCTCTGGTCCAATTCCAAATGTATCCTTGGGGGAGGAAGGTGGTGTTGGGATGACTATGGATGGGACCTTCATTGATCCAAACATAGAGGGGGCTTGGGGAACAGTCAGAGTGAGCTGACTATGGTAATGCTTCAACGGATCGATTAAAGGGATGTGCGTTTGAGGCACAAGAGCGCTCCAATAAATCCTCCATCCTACCCTTGCTCACGTCCAAGTGCCTTTGAATCCTCAGCAATACCAATGAAGGGAGACTGCAGAATACCAAACAGCAGCTGTGGACAAACATCAAAAGTGCATGCATTACGGAAAAATTGGTAGGCACAACTTTGAGGAATGATTTTTTGGTTGTTTCATAAAAAACAGTGTAACTGTAGAACACTGCCGTGATGACGTATTTTTCACGATGAAGTTAGCATCGCAAGGGCTTCCACGACCAAAAGCAGTGTGATCATTCCATTGCATTTTGGTATGTTGAAGCAAATAAGCTCTGATGCAAACAAACATTTTTTTCGCCAGTAGAATCTTCACACTTTAACAACACTCACAATTTGTGTAGGGTAAAAACAATCAACTGCGCATCTTTTCTAGAGCAGAGCTAAGCTAAAGGTGGACTCCTCAGCACCATTATGTTTACTAGTCTCATTTAGTTTTGTTAGTAACCACTGTTTTTATGACACATACTGTAGAAGCTTCACATTTTCACTAGTGGGATAATTGCTAATGTATTTTATGTCGTAGAACAAAACCTGTAAATCTTTTGAGCTTCTGTTAACCACAGATCTTTGTTCAGGCATCTAACTACAAACACGTTGAAAAAACCCATGACTTCATGAAGAAGGGAGTAGTAAAATGCTAACTTATTTATAGGTCTCATTCCGGCATCACTTTTGCTTTTGACAAATACATGTGAGCTAGCTGGCTCACATGTGCATTAAGGGTGTCCTATCATGCAAAATGCACTTTTTGATGTCTGTTATACATAAATATTTGTCCCCGGTGTGTCAGGGCAACACATTCTCACTCCCAACTCGGCCTATGTTGACGTCATATCAGGGTCCCTATCGTCACTATCCAACGCAAGGGGTCGAGTTTCAACTTTCGGGGATGTCCATAGACTTCTATAGAGCTCCCTAAACGTATGTAGTAGACGACTTGAGATCACGAGTGAATGCTCCCCGCTGCGTTGAAATTCAACGACCGCGGCCCGTTCTCTGCTGAAGCATACGATGCGAGACTGCGGTGCATTAACAACATTATGCCCTCTATATATTGTCTTTATTATGTTTTAAACGGTGTCTCGGGCATTGACTATAGGGCAGCTTGAAGTATTTTGTCCGGCTGTTGTGAACATTGCTTTGTTTATTGTCCTTATTTTTTTTAAATAAAGTATTTTCAATTAAACGTGTGACGTCATGTGATGCGTCGCATCTACGCACGGGGAGTCCCATTGACTTAGAGCTCCCTGAACGTTGGTTATAGACGAGTTGGGATCGAGGAGAAATGCTCTCGACAGACCCATTCGCACAGCGTTTATCAATCCTTTTCTTACTCTATATCAAGCTACACTTATTGTTTGTTTTTTTTACAATATTTGTATTGAAGTTTTCAAATACGGACGTTACACATACATACAATAACGAACATTACACATACATAAAATAAAATAACGAACATTACACATACATACAGAGCCGGCCAGACCCATTAAGCGACATAAGCAGCCGCTTAGGGCCTCGCAGCCAATAAGGGGCCCCCTAGCAAAAAAATTATTAATTATTATTATCTTTTTTTATTTATTTAAAAAAAAAAAAATCTCAGTACACCGTCGCCGTGATAAGTATGTTTAATTAATTGTCTTAATATGCCTAGATTTCCTACTCTCAAAGGCATGTATTATATTATTGAGTCAATAATATAATACATTAACCATGCTTTAACTGAACCTCATCATGACACAAGAGAGGACGACAGGATTGTAATTTCCCGTGTTCAGTGAATGCAACAGAGGCAAGACACCAGACCAACCAGAGAGTTGAATGGAAATAAACATCTGTCTTATTGGCTGACAGGTACCTATCCTGTGAGCTGTGACAATGTTTAAAATAAACTGTCAGTCAGACTCAGAGTTTTTAAAGATGGACATAAGAAAACATTTTCT
>NW_011361470.1:0-6658 GCF_000735185.1 Notothenia coriiceps
CTCAGGGATTCAGTGTGGCCTTTAGCGATGATTAGTTGAAGGGGCCGAGTACTGTGAGTGACTCGGCACAATAAACGTCCATCCAGAGCCTACAAGAGGCCTCAACAGGGGAACAAAATTAAGTCCAAGTCTCTTGGCTAATCTCCAATCAATGAAGCTCTCATCTGCTCCGGAGTCAATTAGAGCAGCATGAGACAAAGTCTGAGTAGGAGTAATTAGCTGAGCACAGGTGAGAGTACGAGAGGGACAAAAAGAAACAGTTCGGCTCACCAGGACCCTCCTACTTACTGATGAGCCTGGTCTTTTACTGGGCATCTGGCTACAAAGTGACCTCTCTGTCAGCAGTAAATGCACCTCCCCTCCCTAGGCGGCGCTGGCGCTCCTTAGGAGTCAGCCTTGCTCTTCCCAACTGCATGGGTTCCTCCTGGGCAGTAGGCGGCGCTGGAGAGTCGGTCGTCTGGAAACGCTGCTTGGGGAAAAAAGGACTGGCCTGAGACTGCCCTCTCTGGCCGGGCGGAGAAAACACAGCTCTCGACTTCTCCATTTCTCTCTCTACGAGGCGAATGTCAATTCTTATTGCCATAGCAATGAAACTATCCAGGTCAGAGGGAAGCTCTAGAGGAGCCAACTGGTCCTTGATGGGGCCAGACAGCCCATGGCGAAAAGCGTAGAAGAGGGATGAATCATTCCAGCCGCTGTCTGCAGCCAAAGTGCGGAACTCCACGGCGTAGTCGGAGACACGCCTCCCTCTCTGGTGTAAATCAATTAGAGCTCTTGCTGCTTCCCTGTCTGGAGTTGTGTGATCAAATACTTTGCTTAAAACCTCTCAGGGAATTACAGACTGGGGAATCTCGAGCCCACTCCGCCGTAGCCCACGCCTCCGCTCTGCCGGTGAGGTGGGAAACGATGTAGGCTACCTTAGCCCGTTCAGACTGGAAGGAAGATGCTTGCAGCTCAAAATGCAACCCACACTGGACCAGGAACGCACGACAGTTATCCGAGTCTCCGGAAAAACGCTCTGGTCTGGAGAGGTGAAGCACTGAAGGCAGCGGTGTCAGCACGGTGGCAGGAACAGGACCGGGAGCTGTAGCCGGATCCGACGCAGGGAGCGGAGTAGCAGAGCGTAGTGGATCGAGATGTGCCACCAGCTGCTGGATCTGATTTGCCAGCTGGCAAACCTGGCTGCCGATGGAGGACTGGAAACCCTCATGACGCTCTGACAATTCTCTTACTCCCTGGCAGACAGCGGTAAGTTGTTCATCTTGCAGGTTAAGACGAGCCCGCTGGAATCAAATAGCGGACCGCAAAATCCCAGAGTCGGCTGAGTCCATGGTTCTGGCCAGTTCGTACTGTAACGACTAAATGAACACAAGTGGAGTATGTACTATGTGTGAGACAACTTTTAATGTAAGCAGTATGAATTTGTTATTAGCCTATTGTAATTGACTTCCACATTTTATTATATTATTCGCCGTTAGTTCATTTGGTCTAATTTCAATACTGAAATAACTCACATATATTATTTGGTGATCATTTACCGTTATCCATAGTCTGTTTTCATTAGTTTTTAAGTCATCACATTTTTCCTTCTGCCAGTTTTTTTTCCGTCAACTACCTTGTTTTAATTCTCCTTCCCTTTTCTCATCATTCTATTGTTTGATTTGTATTTTTCTCTCCCTCTAGCTCCTCCTTACGATTCCAGTCCCCTCCCCCTCCTTCCCTTCTCTCATGGTTTAGCCCTCCTCCTCACTCCCCCCCCCTCTTTCCCCCCTGTCACTGCAGTTCTCCTCCCTGTCTCTCCGCTGCTGGCTCCTCTCTCCCGGGGGTTTCCCCCTCAGCCTAATACGAGCTGACGGTGAATGACAGGCTGAGAGGACTTCTCAGATGCAGAAGAAGAGACAACTCTCCTCTCTCTGTGTGTGTCGTATACGCTCAAATACAGATGTTGTCACACATTCAAATCCACACTTCCTGTCCTTGTCGTTGTTCTTTAACAATTGCAACGTGTCTGTGTGTTAGCTGTCGAAGGTTGTCAGAGGCACACAGGCGGAACAGAGCCTCTTGTTTTCCAGGGTGACACCAGCCTGACTGCAGTTTATCTGGACTGACAGACAGGAACAAGCTGCCCCTACACAACTACTTTGTCCATGTGTGTGTCCACCATGTACATGAATCTGAGTGTGATTAGAGAACAATCACCGATATCATATTGTTGGGAAAATACTGAATGTACTCTTCTAATATCAGAATAGCACATGATAACAAAGGCCCAACTGTAACTGCGTACATGACAGGATGTATGATTACCTAGAAGAGCATCAGGACACACTGCTTTAGGCATATATAGCTATGTGACAACGATTAACGTGATGATTCAGCCTCTATGGAGATAGACATATGACAAGCATGATCATTTCTGATGTGCGTTTTAGCTAATCTAAACAAAACATTATATACTGCTTTGAACCGGTATTCCTGCATCTTGTGACTCAGTAACACCCTCTCTTGTCAGCATGTGAAGGACACTAGTTAAGGAACTAGTTGTACCAAATGCTCTGTATGTGATAACTACTTCCATTCTGATATTGAAGCACAAGCCGGTGACGAGTGATATTTTTCGTCTCTGGACTACGAGGCCTGTTTTCTCATCCAAATGCCTATCTGTCCACCTGCCAGCCTAATTAACTGTCTCTATCTGTCTCTCATACTTCACTGTCTATCTGTCTATTTATCTGTCTGTCTGTATGTCCGTCCGTCCGTCCGTCTGTCTATCTATCTGTCCGTCTGTCCGTCCGTCCGTCTGTCTGTCAGTCCGTCTGTCCGTCTGTCTGTCGGTATGTCTCTCTGTCTGTCTGTCGGTATGTCTGTCTTGTGTTGTCTGTCTATCTGTCCGTCCGCCCGTCTGTCTGTTCGTCTGTCTATCTGTCTGTCTGTCCGTCTGTCTGCCTGTCTGTCTGTCCGTATGTCTATCTGTCTGTCCGTCCCTCTGTCTGTCTGTCTATCTATCTGTCTGTCCGTCTGTCTATCTGTCTGTTTGTCCGTATGTCTGTCTGTCTGTCCGTCCCTCTGTCTGTCTGTCCGTCTGTCTATCTGTCTGTCCGTCTGTCTGTCTGTCTGTCTGTCTGTCTGTCCATCTGTCTGTCCGTCTGTCTATCTGTCTGTCTGTCTGTCTGTCGTTGTCTGTCTGTCTGTCTGATTGTCCATCTGTCTGTCTGTCTGTCTATCTGTCTATTTGTCTGTCTGTCTGTCTGTCTGTCTGTCTATCTGTCTGTCTGTCCGTCTATCTGTCTGTCTGTCCGTCTGTCTGTCTCTCTGTCTGTCCGTCCGTCCGTCTGTCTATATGTCTGTCCTTCTGTCTGTCTGTCTCTCTCTCTATCTGTCTGTCTGTCTGTCTGTCTGTCTATCTGTTTGTCCGTCTGTCTGTCTGTCTGTCTTTCTGTCTCTCTATGTGTATGCCTGTCTGTCTTTCTATCTGTCAGTCCGTCTGTCTGTCTGTCTGTCTGTCTGTCTCTCTATCTGTCTGTCTGTTCGTCTATCTGTCTATATGTCTGTCTGTCTGTCTGTCTGTCTGTCCGTCTATCTGTCTATCTATATGTGTGTCCGTCTGTCTGTCTATCTATATGTGTGTCTCTCTGTCTGTCGTTGTCTGTCTGTCTTGTCTTGTCTGTCTCTCTGTCCATCTGTCCGTCCGTCCTTCTGTCTGTCTGTCTGTCTGTCTGTCTGTCTTGTCTTGTCTGACTATCTGTCCGTCTGTCCGTCCGTCCGTCCGTCTGTCTGTCTGTATGTCTGTCTGTCTGTCTGTCCGTCTATCTGTCTATCTGTCCGTCCGTCCGTCTGTCTGTCTGTCTGTATGTCTGTCTGTCTGCCTGCCTATCTGCCTGTCTGTCTGTTTACCAGCTGATGATGCTCTTTAGCCTCCGTCTCTGAGGCTGCGCAGTGCTGCGGTGACATTTAGGAAGTCAGATCACCAGGGTTCATCTTTTGCGGGGTGAATAGGGACGGGAAGGAAATAATCAAAGCTAATGTGAGGAAAAGACACATTCCTCTTAGATAATTATGAAGATACCATGCAGGAAAACATTCCTGTCAACTGCCATAGCACTTTACAACACATCGAGCTGGCAGAAAACTCACTGCTCCATAATTTCAGTTCCTCCATAACCATGAACAATTTCCAGAACAGCCACCTTGCACACTCTAATTTAATTTATATACTTTCCTATTTGATATATATGTTATGTCTTCATTTCTGCTGCTGTAGTATTATATTGTGTGTTATCTGGGATATATGTCTTTTATACTGTAGACATGTATACTGTATATATTTTCAGTTTTCTTTTATTATGTTCATACTTTATTATTATTATTATTATTATTATTATCTATCCATCTAAGATAGCATTACGTAGTACAGTGTAACCAGCAGCCAGCATATTGTGAAGTAAATATGGCTTTAGTTAGTTGGCATATTGTCTTGAAAGAGTCCTATTGTCGTCACTGCACTACAATGTGCTGTTCTGAAGCTAATTAGGTGTGAATGCTGAAGGGAACAATTATCACTTTTTCTATTTGCAGGCTTAATTAAAAAAAAAAAAAAAGGAATAGGGATGCATGATAATTATGTCGCTATATAGTCTTAAATAGACTGTGTTGTCTGGGGCTATTCTTTCTTTAGACAAGTAAAATATATTTTGGTGCATATAGAGTTATTTCCTCTGTGTAATTGTCAAATTCCTGCTGATATTACATCACAGTGTCTGTCCCATCCGCAAGGAAATGGTCAAATTCAGTATTTATTCTACATGCCATTAGCGGTGCAGACAGGGCTGCAGCAATTTTAGAATTTTTTAAGGAAACATAGACTGTGACTTAAAAATATTTTTTAAGGAAACATATCTCCCATATTCAGTTAAAAACAAAAGGATGTGACAGAGGAGGATCCTGAAGAAAAGAGACAGAGCCCACGGTAACAGCTGAGTTTAACCTCTTCTACTCAACAGCTGACAGGAGTCAACACCAAAGCTCGAAATAACCAAACGTCTGTCGTGATCCGTTCAAAAAGACTTTAAGATTGGATGACAAGACAATTTTTAGCAATTAATTTGTGTCTGTTATTATACATACAAACACAATATATCACACCTCCCATTGTGATTTTCCCATTTAAGATAGCTGGACTACAACACTGCTCACGGCCACAGTCGTCACATGATCACCTACAAGAAAAGAAAAATAAGTTTTTAAAGAACATTTTGCTGTGGGTACAATGTCTTTAATTAATAATTTGATTCGATTTCCATCAATATTACATTTGTATATATTATCTATTTGTACCTCACTCTCCCTAAGACCTCCCCGAAGGTGGTTTCCATGAGTGGAAAGTAATGTTTGTATCTGCATTGTGAAACAGATCCGCTCCAAAAGGTCATGGTTTCTCTTTGAGCCACGAGTACCTCTTCCTCCGAAATGAAGGAAAATTGAGGGCTTAAAAATGGCAGTTTACTCTTTTGGTCTTACAATGCATACATACTGTTTAGGGTTTTGTTGGATTTATTGATAATAAATCTGACTAATTATTTTAATACACCAGTAGTTTTAGTGGTAAATGAATACAAAAAAATATTGTTCTATAACCAAGGAATAAGGTAACCTACTCTTGCTAAGAAATAAGTTGGAAAATACACAGAAATGTTGCAGGAAGCTTTTTTGGAAGTAAGAAACTCCATTCAAACTTAAAGCACAAGTATTACGCATTTTAAACATACTTATAATGCATTATAATTTGCATTTAGTACTGTATAGTTACAGTCATGAAAACTCTTACACAGGGGTTAAATTGGTTTAGAGGTTTGAGTGGGGGACTCTGTGTTGAGGTGGGTGAGGGGATTTCTGTCATAGAATATTACAATATGCACACCTTTTTCAAATATCCAAACCTTTCAATGCCTTGTAAAATGGAAAGGCATCTGGTGCACACGAGATTAACATTGAAAGGCTAGACATAATGATCCAAGACCTTTTCATGACGTTTACTTACTATACTATGACCTTTTTCTACTTACAGTATTATCACATATTTCTTTGATAATTCCAAAATACTCAACAATGACATTTCAGCATATCAATCAATCAATCAATGTTTATTTATATAGCCCAATATCACAAATGTTACATTTGTCTCAGTGGACTTCACAGTGTGTACAGAATATCAGTATGACAATACGACACCCTCTGTCCTTAGACCCTCACATCGTACAAGGAAAAACTTCCAGAGAAAACCCACAGTTTAAAGGGAAAAATGGGAGAAACCTCAGGGAGAGCAACAGAGGAGGGATCCCTCTCCCAGGACGGACAGACGTGCAATAGATGTATAATAGGAAGATGAATCCACGAGGATATCCATCCAGGATTTATGATCCAGGACCACAGCCACGACTCAAGATCCAGGACTCGCGATCCATGACACAGGACCGCAGGATCATCCATGACTCCGGATCCCGTCGTATATAGACACCAAAAAGAAAGACATTTGGGGAAGCTGGGTTAATCGGAACATGAGAGTACAAAGGTATAGACAGAGAGAAGGAAGAAGTAAGATGTCCCCCAACAAACTAAGCCTATATCAGCAAAACTAGGGGCTGAATCTAATCAGCCCTAA
>NW_011361471.1:0-2101 GCF_000735185.1 Notothenia coriiceps
TTTCAAAAGAACATTATGGAAAATGTCCCCGTGTAACCGATCCTGCTCTGCTAAAGACGTCACCCCTTGTGTAAAATGCATTTATTTATTTGTATTTTCTTTACTATTATTAATTAATTTGTTATAATTATCTTATTTATTTCCTTATTTTAACTTTGAACTCTTTTACTTTATTTTTTATTTAATTTTTTACTTTATTTTATTTCATATTCTGTTTTAACATATTATTATTTGTCATTTGGATGGCAAAGTCTGTCTTGATTTGTGAAAATGAAAATAAACAGTTTTTATTAAAGATGACATTGATAAAAACTAGGGATGCTCCGATCGCCAATTTTGGGGGCGATCGCCGGAATCAGTATCGGCCAATCACCGATCACCGATCCGATCAAGTGGGCGTGGCCTATGGGGATCTTCCATTTAAAGTGATGTTTAAAACTCAGTTAATGGGGCTCATTCACTGGCGCTTCCACAAACAACAACCAACATCATTATTACATTCAAATGAAGTACATTATTCAAGTTTACATTAACTTTGGAGAATAACACGGGAGAAATGAGCGGAAGAGCTCTCTGTTTCTCTCTCCCCCTCTATCTCGCTCTCTCTCTCTCTCCTGACAGCCTGTCAGTATCGTCTCATGCAGCTCACTGATCCAGTAATGAGTGACCCGACAGTGAAGAATAAATATATGTATAACTAGTGTATCTAGTTCCAGAGGTAGATCAAATAGCTAACTGTGTTAGGTCTAACTCTTAGTGTGTGTGTTGCTCCGCTCACCGGTCCATCACAGCGGGCGGAGCTGCAGGATTTCTGCTTCACACACGTTGCATACCGCCATTTTACTGTCTTTTTCGGACACCGTAATAAAATACTGCCAGACCCGTGAAGCCGTTTTGCCGCGCACAGAGAAAAGTGTCATTTTTTACGTCATGTGATCGTCTCTCTTGATCGGCATTTTTAGAGATGGATCGGAGCATCCCTAACTGCCACAGAGATATCCATAACTATGTTTGTCTTTGGGCAAGGGTCATAATCTCTTTCTGGCACAAAGACACAGGATAGAACCACAATAATGTCCCGTCTGTTCTCTGCAGGCCCACCCTAAGGTGTGTGAGAAGCTGAAGGCTCTGATGGTGGAGTGGGCTGAAGGCTTCCAGAAGGATCCACAGCTCAGCCTGATCAGCGCCACCATCAAGACTCTGAAGGAGGAGGGCATCAGCTTCCCTTCCCCATCAGGACAGGTGTGTTTCCATCAGGTGTAATGTCATGATCCACACATCCACAGTGCAAACATATGCTATCATGGCTTCATCCTGATGTTCTCTATAATATCCAATGCGTCATTTTACACATAGCTTCACCAGACAACCACAGATGTCAAAAATACAAAATGTAAAGACAAGAACATGTGTGTGTATATCACTTGTTCACCAAGTACAATTAGTTATATTTAACCAATGGGCATAAAGGTACAAGCTCAGTTGTGCGTGTTCTTTGGTCTTTCAGCATTCATAGCCTAAACTAATTGATACAAAAACAACATCTGACTACAACATCAACATTACAATTATCTCAACATTTCCCCCAAAAAACCCTCATAAATGCACCAAACTGTCCTGAAACCAGGTCCCTCATTTAGCTCTCATAGTGCTTGATGTTCAACAACCCAACTTGCCTCCTTTGTACACAAAAGATTGGGCAGAAATATCTTTAAAAACATAAACGATTCATGTTTAGCTTTCATTATTTAGCTTTTAAAATGGACTAGGCCGGTCTCTAAGAATGAAGGAAAGTGTTTGCCACATTTCATTAAAAAGAAAAAAGGGCTATATTTAGTTTTGCTTGCCGAAGTGTTTTTGTTGTAAACTGCATTTTTTAACTTCATCACATGTCAGTTTTCACACGCCGTGTTTGGCTGGTTGTGTCCACGTCTCAGTTTGACCACGATAGCAGAATAAGTGTGTGTGGATGCTTCTTGTCTAGCCAGAGGCGTTCATGAATGTGTGTGTTGTGTGAAGGCTCGTGAATGTGTGTGTTGTGTGAAGGGTCAGGCTGGGTGAAGCTTGTCTGTCTTTGCTTACTGAGGAATTTCCTCTTCAC
>NW_011361472.1:0-2298 GCF_000735185.1 Notothenia coriiceps
ACACACACACACACACACACACACACACACACACACACACACACACACACACACACACACACACACACACACACACACACACACACACACACACACACACACCAACCCTAGTCCCAAAAGAGCAGGCTTTCAATTGGCAGGTGCACACAGCGTAAAATAACAGGAGGGTGCAAAAGTCAGCCGCACCATTTCTGTGTGTGTCTGAATGTCTGTGTTAGTGGGCCTGTACGTGCTGTGTGTGTGTGGACAGCGGTGGAGGGACAGGAAGGAGACAGGGGGAGTGGGGGGGCGGTCCATCAAAGGGCCCAGTGTGATTAATACAGTGTTTACACCCGGGGTGGCGGCGTCCCACGTCCCGTTAATCTTTCCCACTGACGATCTGCTGAGGCTGATGGGAAATGAGGCGTGGAGCCGGGTTGTTTATCACCGGGCTGATGGGGGTGGGGGGGGGTGGCGCGCTGTCATCAGTAGCCAATGGGAGGCTTCTCAGGAGAACAGATTTCATGTAGCAAGATTATGTAATCAGGATACAAAAAAAGGTAACTGTATGTGATTATATTAAAAACATGTCCTGTTACATTTAAAGAAAAAACAGAGATAACTATCAGGATTATAGTGTAACAGTACATTATGAAATAAAGATCAATATAGTGCCGGTAGACATACTGAATGAAAATATAAACAAAAATATAAACGCAACACTTTTGTTTTTGCTCCCATTTTTCATGAGATGAAAGTAGTTATATTCATCCCGCTTCCATCACATTATTATGCATAGAAAGTGACAGGTGCTGTGACAGGTCACACCTCCCCCTACTTATGCTAATGAGCTAAGTCCCGCCTCCCCTTTGTTCGAGGTGTGAGATCTCAAGTAGGTGTGATATCCCAAGTAGGTGTGAGATCCGTCGATAGGAGGGGGGTGATGTGTATTCACAGGTGTGAAAAGCCAATTCAGTATAGCTGCATCCTCGCTATAATCCATTTAGCTCGCCCCCCCCCGCTGGAATGAGCTGAGATTCAGAGAAGCCACAGAGCAGCCTGCATGTATAACTCACAATCTGGGGGCTAAAAATACCATTTGCATCTTTTGTCTCCCAACACCACGCTTTGTTGACACGCCATGCGCATTCTGTGATCTCTGTGTGTGAAATCTCTCACACACACTCTTTTCTCCTCTCCCTGATGTGCTATCAGTCTGAAACAGTTAGCAGTTATACAGATGTAGCACTTAATTTCAGACTCCAGTTTACAGCTTCCTGCCTACGACCTGCCTAAAACCAGTATAGAGGAATGTTAAGCCCTCCCACTATTTTCCAAGAGGGCGTTGCCAGATTTTCAATTTCAGGTTTTAACCAGGAGATGGCGCTTCATTCACAAATACAGAAAGACAACTTTCATGGACTTGCAGTTGTGTTTTGAAGAGCATTTGAACACATCAATATTTTAGATCAACTAAAGTATATCTAATCTTGAAATTCAATAATATATAGTCTTTATATATTAAATAATCATAATAATAATAATGTAAATGTTTACATTACACTTCTTTATTTGTTATGCTCATACTTTTACCTTTACAATCGTTTGCTTTAATATGCAGTATATTTTTTGTATATTTTTGTGTTTGCTTCCTCCTGCTCCCTTTCGGACACATACTGTATGATTTATTATTATTATTATTAATATGAAGATATTATTAAGATAAGATAAGATGTAACTTTATTGATTGAACATTTTAGTTTAGAGTGTGCTGTCCCACGGTAATTCAGAAGGCTCACAGGTCACATTCCGACCATTATTTAAAACAATAGGTGCTTTCACACCGTCTACAGTTTGATTTGTATAGAGGGAGCTCTGTGGCTGAATGGCCAGCGATTAGGTGTGGCGCATTTATCATAGGTGATCAGAGCTAACTGCCTGCCGTCAGATTTCATTTAAAAAACAGATCTGATTTTAAGACTATTTCTGCGCTCATAAAGAATAATGCGTATTGAACTGGTTTCATTAATTAGTGAGTTTATTTAACACTAGAACCGCCAATCGGGTCAATTTGTGTGATGTGTGTTGTGTGTGTGCAATGTAACTTTTTTTCAATAAAATATTAAAGTCTCCCAGTCCGTGACTTTTCCTGAAAGTGTGTTATGTAGCACCCTATGTTGTTAAAAATTGCATTCTAATAGCGGGATTTGACGGGTTTAGGTAGGCCTATACAAAAACCTCTGGCGGTTCTAGTGTTAAGGTAATTAGGTACAGTAGAAGCCCTTTTTTATCAGTAACAAATTTAGCAGTTGAACATAA
>NW_011361473.1:0-1899 GCF_000735185.1 Notothenia coriiceps
CACCCAGCCCAGCCCACGTAAACTGTCAAAGGGGGGAGCCTCGCTGCGGGGAAACGGTGGACCTAGTGTCCCGATCGGAGTGGGAATAATAATAATAATCATGATCATAAATCATAATCCGTGCATTTTATCCATTAATTTCCCCAACATTGTGGTAAAAAAAACACACGTTTAATCCACGTTGGTGTACTACTACCACAAAAAGCATTGGTTTGTTTTTTCATCAGGAAATGCAGACCGGCTCAAACAAACGATTTTGAATATGTTCGCCGAATTGACATGAAAGCACTAATAAATGTAGTTTCATCCACTTGAGTTTACAAAAATAATCGATTTGTTTTTATATCACATCCGACGGGAGGAAATTCAGCAGCTCTCACTACCGATTTTTAATCCTAATTTAATCATCATCTTCACCACGATCATTTATGTTTATGTTCGCCGAATTGACATGAAAGCACTGACAAATATGAATATACTGTAGTCAACTTCATTAAAACGTTATTAACGTGCCTAAACTCAGTAATTCACCATTTCTACGCATGACAACACACTTTGTCCGTGTTTGTCTCTCTCGCCGCACAGTGAAGCGTTCCCGCATTGACGTCACTTCCGGCTTCCCCCAAAACCTCAAAATGAGTCGAAGGAATTTTCCCGCGATGTTCGAAATTATTGATATTTATCGGAACGGTATCGCTTTTTCTTTTTTAAACTGACGGTTCGAGATTACTAGTAGCCCACTATTTCATTGCACAACAGTTTTTGGGTTCGTGTCACAGGCTCTTTAAGTCAATTCTGTCCTGACGCTTTGAGGCCTAAAGGGGTCCATGTCAAATGCATAAATCATTCATCACTGCCCTCTTTCTGCTTTTTCCCTGAGATGTTTTTGAACTATTTCACCCAGGTTCAATCAGCTGATCCCACCTCAGTGTGGTTGCTAACCCACAACAGCATCAGCTGACAGCATCGAGACCACAACGACTGTGTACAGTTGAAAAGTTCACCATGACTTTGAAAATATGTATTAATCTAGTGTTATATTATATACACTGTATCTCACATTGCTCAATATATACATTTGCAGTTAAACAATGTAATAACTGGCGGCTAGTTCACTATTCTATATATGTTCAGCACATTTTATAATGCTGCTACTAGTTTGTGTACCTTGGAACTGTATTTATTCCATTTTTATTTAATATTTGCTTGCATCTTTATTTAAATGTAATTTATTTTCATTTGATCTGCACTGTCCCCTTCGTTGTTAACAATTTAAGGTAACACCATTTATTTCAGATTGTTTTATACACTGAGTAGCCTCTCAATGCAGTCCAATACACTCAGTTGTTTATAAGACTACTTTACTATTGCCCCGTTCATATTGCATTTGAGTGGTTTGATATAAAAAGGATAATGAATATAACGATACTTGTCTCTTGGAAACACGCCTCGGTTGCCTGTATTAGTTCAACTTCATTCACACTACAGCTAGTAAGGAGGCTGCATGATAACAACAGCTTTTACGTCCGTTTATATTAAGGGAAGAGAGATTGTTCTAATTGTTAAGTCAAATAATTGCAAGTGCATTTAGATGTGTGCATTAAGCATTACCATATGTTGCCTGACTCAAACAACAAGTATAACAATCACTGTGGTACGATTTGGAAAATGGTTCACAGGTGGACGGAGTATACTGTACAGTACATAGCATGCAAAAACAATGGTATGACACACACACACACACACACACACACACACACACACACACACACACACACACACACACACACACACACACACACACACACACACACACACACACACACACACACACACACACACACACACCACACACGACGTAGTACGTACGTACGTACCGTCGTACGTACGGTCGTACGG
>NW_011361474.1:0-2797 GCF_000735185.1 Notothenia coriiceps
CCAAGTCCGCATCTCGCTGCATTCCTTGATCTCCAGTTATAACGCCGGACTCTGCCGCCACAACTGGGACAATCGGGTCCCCTTTTAACATTTGCTCCCGTTTAGCATTAGACTATAAAGGTCTTACCCAAGGCTGAATCATAAACTAAACTGTATATATATTAGGGCTGCATGATATTGAAAAAAACTGATATTGCAATATGTTTCCCCCTGCGATATATATATATTGCGATATGAAAAAATACAGGAATGAAGAAGAAACTTCTTTTTTTCCAGCAAATCATCCTTTCTTTAACTTTAATTATATACAATTGGTATTTTTCTAACTATAGTTAACCGGATGAAGGATTTTAGTCACGGACGTCTGGATCTTAAGTTATCAGAGCAACAAGCTGAGCTAGCTCGGTTAGCAGCGCCGAACTGCCCTGGAGAAACACATGAAACGACTTTATACAGTGTTTTTACCTTTAATCACCGGGTCCGTTTACTTTGGAGATTTGATTGTGATTGGCATGTTACTCACTCAAGTACCCCTGACATGAGAGCCGCGCAAGTTTTCCTTTTCTAGCAAGCAGCAAAATAATTCTAACATGACGTGTTTGAGTTAATTTGCCTACTTAATATCGCACGTAAAAAATAATAATATCGCGATTATCGTCACGACACGATATATCGTGCAGCCCTAACATGAAGTATTAGTTTATTTGTCCCCGAGGGGGAAATGGGTTGCAGCACATCACAAGGCATTTAAAAAGATAGAACATACAAATTCCCCAAAGTGGAGAATGACCAATTAACCTGTGCAGCAGGTTATATTGTTCTGTAATCCATCAAAGCAGTGTCTAGAAGTATGGCGTGTGAAAGACGAACCCTTGAACAAAGACGTTTGTTATGAGGAAGGACTGTTTACTAGAAGCCTTGTGTGGACAAAAACTAATTGTAGCATCCTTCCAGTAAGAGGGACGCACTTTATATAAAACTGGTCAAACCAGAAAGGTTAAGCAAATCATATTAATCTAAGGCTGAAATACCAACAAACAAGGGACACAAGCGAGGACTACTAGATAACAATGGCCTCAAACAGGACTTAAACACAATTGGAATATCAGATTAAATAGGGCCGCCGGCAAGCGACAACACACGCCGCCGTGTGTAAGGGCCGTTACTCTATACAAAACCAGTGCTTAAACCAGTGGCTTAACAAGGTTGTGATTGGCCCCGGTGCAAATATTGTTTTGGGCCCCCAAAACAATATTGCTTCTTTGACTGTAGCTTTCATTTAGTTTCTTTTATCTAACTGTTAAAACAAAGTTAAAACGAGAATCTCAGCTTTTAGATTTTGCACGTAAAAATCTGAAACTGCCTGTGTGAAAGTTCACACTACGGATCAAGATGCTCACAGATGACAAAAAGATCAAAAAGCATTACTTTGTACAGAAAGCAATACAAAGTAATATAGAGACGCAGATAGTGCAGAATAGTTTCACATCAGAGCAGGCTAAAGACTATAAGGCAAAAGCATGTCAAATACTCCTCTTGTGATTTTAAGGTTGCTCACTTTAACAAATCTTCAGGCAGCAGCAAGTCAGGAAATCAGACCGTGGAAAAGCTCAAACTGCAAGGCAGCCAACTAGACTTTTGATTTTCCGAAAGTCATTCGATCGTTGGAATAATTAATCACCGTCGTGAACCCTCTCAAACTTTCGATCCCAGTTCTCTTGCAGCCCTGCTTATTCCCTGGTGTTGCCTTTGATGTGTGATTGACAGGTTCATTAATCAGCCGTGGAGATTTATATGCATGATGCACTACAGCGAGTGGAAGTTGTACCCTATTGTTCTGGTTGCCCTTCATTTCTATCGGGGTAGATTAACGTCTTTGTGATTGATTGATTGATTGATTGATTGACTGAAAGGATATAATCATGTGGTTTCTCACAGTCTGCCACATGACGTCTACAGCCCTTTTTCAATAAGTACACTCTAAAAACAAATGCCTTGGCTCAACAAAGAAAATCAACGCAACAGTTTGCATCAATGTTTATTGAGTTATGACAACTTCTAATGAAATTGTCTTAAAGCAACAAAGTTATTTGAGTTAGGGGAGAAGGCTTTTCCTCTACAATCAGAGGTGTTGTTAATGACCACTTACTTAATAATTGGTAGCATAAACAAAAAAATGTAAGTTGATTACTCAAAAAATGAAGTTGTTCTTATTAGTTTTACCACGTTATTTAAAAGGAATTTTAAGTTATATGTACTTAATTGTCCTCATTTGGGATACAAGTTTTTAAGTTGACAACCATTTATAAATTAAGTTGCTCCAGATATACAATCCAAAAACGATAGGCAAGTAGCTTTTTTATTGTGAACTGCAGTTGTGTATTTTAACACATGATATTTAAACCTTGATGAAAAAACATTTAAATTGCCCCACAAATAATAAATAAACACATTAGTCGTATTACCAATGGGAAATGAAAAGGGGACACAGCAAATACATTCTGCCATCACATCAAAGTTCAACTTTTTGTTAAACTACAGTAACAAACTTTCCAAAAAATGTAAATAAAGGTTTGAAAAAATAACTGGCCACCAATCTGCAGATCACACATACATTTTACATAAATATATAACAAAGTTGTTTACAGCCACGGTACGGTTAAGCCATAAACTAGCTCTTCAGTGCCTTTGGGTTTTGCTCTCTAATGCCATCATCCCATATTTTCTTTTATAGTCTTTTTATTTCATTATGTACAATAATCGATGCCATTTCATTTACATTTTAATATCACAGTAC
>NW_011361475.1:0-3310 GCF_000735185.1 Notothenia coriiceps
TAAATTATTTGACCGCATATGTTTCTTGTAGTTGTTTAATCCGCTCTGTTTTACTGCACTGTTAGTGTGCCGTGTTATTATTATGCTGCTGTGTTTATTGATCTTTGTAACTCTGGCACACCAACCTCCTTTGGGATAAATAAAGTCATATCTATCTTATCTTATACCTTGTTTGTAATGACACAGTTTGGGTATTTTTCAGTTCCTTTCCATCTTCCCCATCTCTACTTTTGATTTATATATTCTTACATTCTTACAATCGCTGCTCCCTTGTGATCGCCCAGCTCTCGGTTTGTTTGCTGTCCCGTGTCTCTTACCTCATTCACACCAACGGTGTTTCAAGGCCGGTTTGGAGCTGGAGCTTGAAAAGCACCAGGTTTTCCTGTTCACACCGCAGCGGAGCAGCCTCTTAGCTCCGGAATCCGGTTCATTTCGAGCACCAAAAAATTGTCCGGCCAGAGCAAAAGCACCGCATACGCGTCACGCTTACGTCGAGGCGGGGGCAGGGGCGGGACCAACTCCTGAACAACAACAAAAAGCCGGCGTTGTATCCAGTTTGTACACAACGATGGAGAAACTTAACAAGCAGCAGTGGTCCACTGAAGAGACCAGCTACCTACTGGGAATCTGGTCTTCTGAAGAGGTACAGAGGAAGCTGGAGCACAATCGGCCATTGTTGTTGTTGTCTGTGTCAGCTGTGAGGGGTTTCCGCACGGTTTGGCTTTATGAAGCAGGCACGCACACGGTTACGTCATGACGCAAACGATGACGCAATGACGCAGAACCAGTCGGACTCTGGGCTGTGTGAAAAGAGCCGGTGCTAAACCGAAGAACCGGTTCTGAACCTGAAAAGCTCTAGCACGGAGCTTGAACCGGAGTTGCGTTGGTGTGAATGAGGTATCAGTGTCAGACTCATCATCCAGATGTCTTCTATAGGGCAGTTTCACCTGGTTCAGCAGACCTCTGACTCTTCTTCTCGTGCCACAGCTAATATTTCCCCTTTCAGTTCCATCGTCCTCCGTCTCCTGACTCCTTCCTCCTTCACCACTTTACATTGTCTCTTTTCATTTCCTTCACTTTGTCACACAGGTGACCTTTTGTTGCGTCCCAGACTCTCTGTCTGCCCTCCATCATCCTCTCTTCCTCCACCTGTGGTGTCCTCTCTCTTTCTGTGTCTCAAGAGCTTTGCTAGATATCTTCCGTTCTCTTTGTGTTTTTATCTTTTTATGGAGTCCCTGCATTACTCCATGCTTATCTCAGGGTCGCAGTCTCACTTTTGTTTGGTCCAGTCCAACCTGGTGTCCGAAACGTTTGGATTGACATTTTTTTTAGATTTGTGATATCTGATGACATTTTGAAGATCGCTAGAGACAGGAAATGCTTTTACAGGAAAAGTGCTGTCCCCTTTTCACGTTGTATATTTTAAAATTTCCACACAAAAAAAATTCCGTTTGTTTACAGTGCAATCTAATTTGCTATCTCTGGTCTTACGTAATGTTTGGGAACTTAGTTACTCTCAAGCAGCACGGGATCTCTGTTACCAACAGATTAAATACGAGTGCTTTAGTTTAGAGAAAACAGCTAAACGTGGCTCGAGCCATCATCTCGTGAGATCAATTTAAGCTGTTCCAATAATTCCCATTCCTATCAGCACAATTATTCACAGTGCTTTTTTTTATTTTCATTGTCTTTCGTTCCTCTTAATTCTCTCTAACAAATTGTTTCAAAATGCTACGGAAGAGGATTAGGGGCACATTATAAAAATGTTTGGGAGGATTTGAAAAAATATGTTTTTTTTTTGTTCTGAGAAAAAAGTCAGAATTCTGACTTTAAAGTCCAAATATATTTTTTTTTCAAATCCTCCCAAAAAAAAATCATGTGGCCCTAATCCTCTTCCGTAAAATGCTTATAACTCATATCTGAGCTACTAATCATTCCATCACCTCCCTCCTCTTTCGCAAAAATGTCAAAGTACATCTTATCTTACCTTATTCCCCTATGTGCATTGCTTATTAATAATGGGCTTTGGAGGTTTATTGTCATGCCCTACTTTATATTCAGTTATTTAAAAAACAATCATAAGAAGGATGATGACAAAGTTGTTTATTTATTGGTGGGCCATTACATTAGGGATGTGATGGTGTTATTTTCCAAAGCTTTTCCATTTTCTTGATTTTCTTCGAACATTTTAAAAATGCCCCTTATTCCCCTGACCATTTCCCCTCTTGACATTTCTTTGAGTTTCTCTTTCTTTCCTCGCGTTTCCTCCTCCTCCTCTTCCTCCTCTTCCTCTTCCTCCTCCAGGGTCACAGTCATCCAGCAGACTTTTCCTGTCATGGTCGCCCCAGAGAGATAGAAAGAAAGTGTGTGTGTGTGTGTGTGTGTGTGTGTGTGTGTGTGTGTGTGTGTGTGTGTGTGTGTGTGTGTGTGTGTGTGTGTGTGTGTGTGTGTGTGTGTGTGTGTCTGGGGATGACAGTATTGTGTGTGTGTGTGTGTGTGTGTGTGTGTGTGTGTGTGTGTGTGTGTGTGTGTGTGTGTGTGTGTGTGTGTGTGTGTGTGTGTGTGTGTGTGTGGTGTAGGCGCTGCTGCTTCAGGGAGGATGTTACATCTGTGAAATGAAACATCACACTTATCACCTCGGCAGATTCATTAGCAAGAGCTGCAGGCTCGTCTGAGACAGTGGTGAGGAGATAACACCTATACATGTTTATACACCATGTGGGGACATATTAACATATTTAAATGTATCAGCCAGAGGTCCATCTTTAAAACTGATCAGGGTTTGGAGGGTTACTTTGAAAGAATAACAATTATGAGTTACATGTAAAACATTTTCACTCAATGCGAGTATCATGTTATTAAAGTATTGTAACCTGATTACTTTCCGTTATGTTATGATAACTCAATGTCAAATACACTGCAGACAAATCCAAGAGAGAATAAATATCATAATATATGTTGTAACTCGAAATAATGTGACGTTAGAAAAGAAGAAACCAAGATATTTAGGATCAAAAATGATTTTATTGATAGGAAATGCTGCCTTTCATTGAGCATCTCCAGGCAGTAACCTATACACCAACACTGAAACACATTTAAAAAGTCTAGATTTTTTTAAAAGAAGTTAGAATTTGTATAAAAAGTCAGATTTGTCAATGGTCAGGAATTTGAAAAAAATATTTTTGAGAAAAAATAAGAGTTTTTTAAAAAAGTAAATCAGATTTTTTATAAAAAGTCAGATTTTTGAAAATAATTAGAAATATCTTAAAGGTCCCACGTCATGGCCATTTCTACTGATCATAATTCCATT
>NW_011361476.1:0-7258 GCF_000735185.1 Notothenia coriiceps
GAGGACTCTTTAAAGTAGAGACACTACATACTGATATACACCTGAACATCAGCAGGAGAGGACTCTTTAAAGTAGAGACACTACATACTGATATACACCTGAACATCAGCAGGAGAGGACTCTTTAAAGTAGAGACACTACATACTGATATACACCTGAACATCAGCAGGAGAGGACTCTTTAAAGTAGAGACACTACATACTGATATACACCTGAACATCAGCAGGAGAGCACTCTTTAAAGTAGAGACACTACATACTGATATACACCTGAACATCAGCAGGAGAGGACTCTTTAAAGTAGAGACACTACATACTGATATACACCTGAACATCAGCAGGAGAGGACTCTTTAAAGTAGAGACACTACATACTGATATACACCTGAACATCAGCAGGAGAGGACTCTTTAAAATGTCTTTAGGACTGAACTTGTGTTTGTTTAACATTGAGGCGGCACATTCCAAGAGCGTTGCCTTTAATCTAACCTTGGAGTCTGAAGGATCAGCCAACAGGAAATGTGGACTGCTAAAAAGATTTGCTCAACAGCAGGTAAATAATATTATAAGCACATAAAATCACTCTGTGTGACAGAAACAGGTCTATTCATGTACCACAAGAAAAACTACATTTTATTTAAATATATCTGCACTTAAAAACATGAGCATTTTACAGTGAAGTTAAAGTGAAGACATTGTCAAAAGCTAAACAGTTTCTAACCTTCAAAATCATAATTCATTTCGAGGTAAAAAGTTGTGGATACCAAATTAATTTAAGTAAAATATTTATTGATTATTATGGGTTCTTTTTTGGACCATCTTTCCCAAGGCTTCATAAGAATTTCGTTAAAGGCAAACATTTACACAAAATAGCTTTAAATGAATAATATATAAAGACATGGCATAGTAAATACATTATTGCCCTTTGCACGAAAGCACATGCTGAGAATGAGTGGATATTACTTTGGTTACCATTCTCAATGTGTATGTTGTAATTATCTTGTTGTTTAATCACATTAAAAGCCATTGTGTTTTTCAGAGGTGTGTCTACAGCCATGAGGTAACCTCCCAAATGTACCCCGTTTAATTCCAATATCAGTTTGTATCAAACACTCTGATTGTGTCTCAGTTTAAGATGTGATAAAATGCATTACTGTACCTTAATGTTGGAGTCTGCGGGCATTAGGCTCAGGTGCGTAATGATACTTTGGTTTATTACTTATCAAGATCCTTAAAACCCTGCAGGGTGGAGCTTAGAAAGAGAGACGTTTCAGCACATGAAGCGTTAATTATCAATAATTGCAACTTTAATGGGTTTTATTTACACGTAGCATCCCAACATCAACTCTCATCAACAGAAAATACATTTACACATGTTTTATGGTAGACAGCTAGAGCTAAAACACACAGAGTAGCTTGACACACTACACAAATGATAACATAATTGAACATCTTAAAAGGGTGAGAGACAGGGATGACCATGTGTTTTTTTTTTTGTGCAAAACAATGGCATCAATATCAGGACTAAAGTGCGATCATTTATCAGATTCATTTGTATGAGGAATGTCATGATTTTCCCCCAAATCACACCAAAAGAAAAAAGCATGTCGCCCCCTGGTGGACACATGAGGAAATACATCAATCCCACAGGAAAGCATTTTCTTTAACAGGTTTTGGAGGACAAAATAAAGCTTTGAATACGAGTGCAACTATTCATATCGGTAATCGAAGCTTTAAAAAAAAAATGGCTTCTTAAATTGCGTCATCGATGAAGTTAAAACTGACTGCGTGGAGATGTAAGTGTGTGTTAAAAAAGCTAATTTAGGAACATTCGACAGCGCGATCAGCAGAGAGGCTTCAGGTTTTAGTTGAAAGGATTTAAGCTTTGAGAGTTTTTACTTTCATTTGAATCATTGGATTAAAAACCTGTAACAGTGGGGATTTAATGTTTGTATGGAGGTACATTTGTCTTGATACGGATTGTGTGAACAGATCAATAATCTGAGTGTAAATGTAAACCAAAAACTTCCATAATTGCAAAAAAAGTTTGTAAACTCACGTAAATATTTCAATAAATACACAAAAAAATCCAGAGTGAAATTCTGTAAATACTATAATTAATTTACAATTTAACAAAAAGCATTTGTGAATATGTCTGACCTCAACAACTCTTTGATCAGTTGTACAGATGTTTTTCTAGAAGAATACAGTATACATGAGTAACAAATGCGTCCGGGCAAAAATTACGGCCCCGCCCACTTTTGGGGAAAAACAAAGCTGTCATTTGAACGGTGGTCAATTCACGCCGAAAACCGTGGATTTTTGGATCTTCAAAGAGCCCGATGGCCAGACAGGCAAACAATTACATTAAATCATTGGAAATCCAAGATCGGGCTCGATATATGGTTAAATATAGCAGTTTTGAGAGTAACATCTACGGTACTTTAAGGCCCCGCCCACTTTTGGGGGAAACACCGCTGTCATCTGAATGGCTATCGAGCCTGAAGCCACAGAGCTCTTCTGTTACTGTCCTTTCTTCTTAGAGGAAGTCCAGAAACACGTAACTCTGGATTTGTTTTAATGTTGGAGGTGCAATAAACGACAGCAGCTTGTTGGCATGATAAAAATATTATGTTCCGCCTCGCTCCTGAGAGTAACAGCTGGCGAGATTATAGCCTCGCCTACTGATTTTATTTACTCATATCGAGCCCGATTGTCGTTTCAAATGATTTCATGTAATTGTTTGCCTGTCTGGCCATCGTGACCGGGCTCTTTGAAGATCAGAAAATCCACGGTTTTCAAACATTTCTGATCGGATTGGCAAAAATGTCAGAATGTGAATTGACCGCCATTCAAATGACAGCATTGTTTTCCCCAAAAAGTGGGCGGGGCTTTAATTTTCGCCCAGAAGTGACGTAGGTGTTACTCTCATCTATGAGGTGATACTGCGGCGCTGATCTTGTTTATAAGATATATGAATTACCGTAAACAACAACAACACGTGACGTCGGAGCTCCGTAAAAACATAGCTGCCTCTTCCGTCTGACGCTCTGTTTGATACTCACATTTCAGGAGTAATTATACCATTTTTGACGAACAGAAATATTGTTTTCTGGCACAACATTTTACGGGGAACATCTGCCTCTGGTAGCACGGCTTGGACAAAACCCTAAGTTGTGAATGCAGTTTGAATTTGTGGATTTTAAATCTGTGTTTGTAGATCAGCTTTTACAAACTTAAAATTGTACTTTAAAAAAATATATTTACAAATACTTTTTGTTAATTTGTAAATTGATTTTAGTATTTACAGAATTTTTTTTTTGCCATTTGTTTGAAGCTCGTTTTGCATTTGCACTTTTTGATGAGTTTACAATCCTTTTTGCATTTCTTTAAAAGTGCGTCACACAGGTTATTGATCTGTTCACACACATCATATTCAGACGAGTCTACCTCCATAGTTTAAAGAGTAAGAGATGAAATCTGTCTCTCAGAACACGTCGGTCCACATTCGTAACTCAGAAGCAGTCTTCAGAGGTTAATCTACTTGCAGGAATATAACATGTGTCATTAGACGGGAGAACAGGAAAACACACAAACACACACAGCTCGTTAAGCAAGTGTGTGTGACTTCAATCCTCTGCTTTGTTCCAAAAGCTCTTTTTAAACCCTCTCCGAGTCCATGGCAGTCTGTAAAAAGAAGTCCTCTGCACTAGAAGTCGCTGAGGATGCTGATGTCAGCGAACTCCTGCCGGTATCTGTAGGAGTACAGGGCGAGGAGGAAGGACCACTTGAAGGTGAGGAAGCTCCAGACGCTGGACAGGTAGAGGCTGCGGGGGTCCGTGGGGGCTGGGGGACACAAAACAACACTTATAATCAATCATATAATCATTATATTAACCTGCACACTTATGTAAACATGTTCATACAAATGCACAACTTTCTACTGTGACATCTTGTTTCAATAGTTCCTTTATTTTTGCTGTATTATTAATTTAAATTTATCTTTACCCTGTGGGAATCCTGTTTTTTACTTTTTGCTGCTATTAAAAACGCCTGAATTTCCCCAAGGGGATACAAAAAGTTCCATCTCATCTCATTAAGCTTAGTGTGACAGTTTCAATTCTTAAAAACGCCTTGTTGTGCTTTTTATGGGCGTTTCTCTCCAACACACTCCTTTGTTTACTTCCTGTGACATCACTGTGTATCACTCGCGCTCCTATTGGCTAGCGCTCCAACATGTTGTACGTGATAGGCTAAGGGGCGGGACATCTCTAAGCGCTTGACCAATCACAACAGAGACGGCCAGCAAACCAATCAGAGCAGACTGGAGTATATTCTGAAATTGGCAACCCCTACGCACTGAACGCTGATATATATATTTGAATAGTTACAGTGCCTATGGAACATCGTCAGACCCAGATGTTCACAAGGTATGATGACTTTCTAAAGTTTCTATAAGCACTGTGTAAAAAGAAGAGTGGATTACTTTGTTTCTGAGTGATGGCGAGCGTGAGGAAGGTGATGAAGCCGGCGACCGCCAACATCGAGAAAATCACGCCGACAGCGATGAAGAACTTCAGACCTTTGAGCCACGTGCGCCAGAAATCCTGCAGGTACATGACGTGTGTGACCAGACACCAGAACGCCAAGACACCTGTACACACACACACACACACACACACACACACACACACACACACACACACACACACACACACACACTTTGTCAACATGGGCCAAATGTAGATACTTGAAGTTTTACAGTACTGCATTATATTATAGCATATCATGTGTTTTTATATGTAGAAAAGTAACTAGTGTTAAACAAATAAGGTGCAGGAAAAGTACACTATTCACCTCTGAAATGTAGTGGACAATAACATTTTGAAATCAGGATGTAGTGTGGAGTATTATGAATACTGTGCCATGGTATTTGAGGATCTGAATAATTATTACAACACTGCACCTAACACATAGGCAGGCATGAGTTTTTAAAGCTATAGCATATAATGTAAAGATCCCATAAACAACAGCTACTTTGCACAATTGTAATGTATATCAATATAACCCAATGCCAGTATGTGTCTGGAGTATATTTATATATATTTATGTAGCTTAGTGAGATTGTATAATGTAGAATATTCAATGTATTCAGTATTTTGTGTATTATGTACTCTATTGGGAATGTGTGTATAGTTTTGCAGCTAATGTTAATTGTATTATATTTGTATCTTATTGTGACTTTTAAAGATGTGTATCTCGTGTGTAATGCTTGACAAATACATTTCACAATTTTGGATAATAACATGTCTTTCAATCTATCTAACTAAATATTTAATATGCCAGTAAAACCCGTTAATACGGAGTGTTTAAAGACATGTAAACAGACCTGACAGGCCTCCCATGGCTGCGGTCCACGGCTGTTTGTAGGCGATGTTCCAGACCAGGAAAGCCGAGAGTCCAACCAAGGTCCCGAAAGTAGCATAAGCTAAGCTAATGTAAATCCTTCTAACTCCCATTGTAAAAACACGACTAATGAAAGTAAAAGGACTGAAAGAGGCGTAACAAGTTAAAAACAACAGACTGTGTTTCTACATCAACAGCTTACCGCCATGTTATGTAACAATAATATCATAATAACGAACACATTCATGTATTATAGGTTAGCTGAACGACGCTTAGCTATGTTAGCAAGACAGTTTAGCAGTGAAGATAGTTAGTTTCTGTTTAAAGTGCGACACCAACTGCGACTGTTTAATTTGAAGCTAACAGCAGCTAAAGCTAAGTACCAACAGTGTTTATCTGATGTTCAGCCAAAGATGACTCGCTGTGATCAAGATGATACCCCCCAAAGCGGATCGTCATCTTCGTCTTGACACCACAATATATTTAAGAGGATTACATTTCTACGGTTTTAATTGTTGGTACAAACACTCCACTGTTATATGATAGTGGAAATATAGAATAGTTTGTGGTTGAGGTGTTGAAACATAAAACTTGCTCGGGTTTGTAACGATTTGCCACAAAGTCAGATTAATCTCTTATTCAGTAAACTGTCTTTGACTGAGGAAACCCCCCAACTCGCAAATACAGCGGCCCATAGAGGTGCAAAGAGGAACTACAACTCATAGATTAGCCGAACCACGCTTAGCAATGTTAGGAAGATAGTTTAGCAGCGAAGATAGTCAGTTTCTGTTTAAAGTGCGACACAAACTGCGACATTTGAAGCTAAAAGCAGCTAAAGATAAATACCAACAGTTTTTATGTTCAGCCAAAGATGACCCGCTGTGATCAAGATGATTCCCCCACCACGGACTATCGTCTTCAATTTATACCTCCAAATATAAAAAAGGCTAACATTTATTATATTATAATAGTTGGTAAACATACTCTACTGTTTTATGACAGTCAAAATATACATTATTTTGCTGTAGCAGTGTTGGAAAGTACGATTTGTTATGGTTTGCTTTGAACGATTTGCCACCAAGTCAGTAAAGTGTCTGACTAAGGAAACCCCCAACTCGCAAACACAGCGGCCCCAAGTGGAGCAAAGAGGAACTGCAAGAAGAGGACATTCACCCTCACAGTGAAGCCATTGTAGCTAGATATTTCATACATCTATTAACAAAGATGTTGCTTGAATTAATATGGTAGAGGGTAGATGGAACAGAAAATAATATAGACAGAAATATGTCTTTGGTTTGCATATGCAACATCTGCCATTATAAAAAAGATGTATGTTGAAATTCATCAAATACCACCTCGACAGCACATGCTAAAACCAATTTACATAAAAACAGCGGTTGGCCAATCACAACAGAGCCTGCCAGCTAACCAATCAGAGCAGACTGGGCTCTGGTTTCAGACAGAGGGTGGAAAGAGGTGGTATGAGAAAAATAAAGAGATTTTTGAACATTAAAGCATGGAGACATGTCCCAGTAGAGACACTAAATACTGATATACAGGACTGTCTCAGAAAATTAGAATATTGTGATAAAGTTCTTTATTTTCTGTAATGCAATTAAAAAAACAAAAATGTCATACATTCTGGATTCATTAAAAAAAATAAACAAACAACAAAATGTCCATTAATTTGGGCATGGAGGCAACAGCCTGTGGTAAAGTAGAGACACTACATACTGATATACACCTGAACATCAGCAGGAGAGCACTCTTTAAAGTAGAGACACTACATACTGATATACACCTGAACATCAGCTGAAGAGGACTCTTTAAAGTCGAGACTCTACATACTGATAT
>NW_011361477.1:0-3203 GCF_000735185.1 Notothenia coriiceps
TTCTACTGATCATAATTCCATTGTTGAGGTCTACTAGAATAGATTTACATTGTGCAATGTTCCAAACTCACATTGGTTTCTCATACAGCATCTCTGTATAGTATGTGTATTCACTCTCTGTCCTAAACGGCTTGTTGGAGCTCCTGCCCCCCCCTCTCCCTGTGAGCCCAGTGGCCGTCTGCGAGACAGCGAAACACCACGGAACTCAGCCTGGGCACACATACACACCCGCAGCCTGGCTGGGAGTTTGTGTGTGTGCGCAGGCTGAGTTCCGTGGTGTCTCGCCGACCACCACTGAGCCAGCTCACAGTGTCCCACTCCTCGCAACAGCGAGCCTCGCAACGTGTGTCTGTCTGTCTGTCTGTCTGTCTGTCTGTCTGTCTGTCTGTCTGTCTGTCTGTCTGTCTGTCTGTCCGTCCGTCTATTGGTCCAAACGTAACGGCTCCGTGGACGTAACATAACGGCGTGACTCTGCAGACCGTTCACATGCATAAAAAGCTACATAACACACAAGGTAATAACTGGTAATAATATCTGGTAATAACCAGAAAAGCATGATATGGGACCTTTAACACATATGATGAGTTTGCCTTGGTGTATATGGTGCATACATAAACACAGCCAAAGAAGATAAATTGTAAGAAAAGGACCCCAAAAATAATATTTATTTATAATATATCTACTGGCGAACTGGAAGCCTCTTGGACAGCAAAGTGCTCTTGACAAATCTCCGGCCTTCCCCAACACAGCTGTCTTTTCTCATCCCACTTGTTATTGTTACTGCTGCAACAGGCTGACTGTTGGTACACATACACCGTTGCTAGGCTATAAAACACCTAGCCACAACCCTGAGGCTTTTACGTGATAGCTGCAGGAGCAGCAGCAAATACGTGCCGGTGTGTGAGCTTTGTTGGGCCTGCCACTCTCAAAAGCTATCTCCACAAGCTACTGCACCATGTCAAAGTCAGGCAAGATAAAGGTGCCAGCTCTGAGCCAGTAGCTGTTGATAAAGACTTCAGTGGTGTGTAGTGTAAGCGCTGCTCAGCATACAACATCCATGCCTCATCTTTAGAATGCCTCAATTAACATGATCTATTTTTAAACGTTCATGATTGTGGAAAGTTGTATGTGCTTATTTGTTTTAGCTCATAAGTTCATCATAATCAGATCACAGTTTATTTAACAACAAATGCACCATTTGATTTAAATCAATCCTAGATGTGAGAAGCAATCATAGGCAGACAATCCAGTTTATGCTCTGAATAGCTATTTAGTTCAATCTCAAACACACTCCTGTCAGTTCTGAAATGGTTTGTGACTGTTTTTGGGGAGAGCAGCAGAAACAGGAGGCGAAGCCTCTCCTTATAACTCAAACACACATTACCTATATTTGCAAGAACAGGAAAATAGAAAGTAATCAAGACTGTTTCTATCTGTAAATAAAAGCGAATGATACATGTTTATGCTCCGTGATTTGAATTTGGTTTGTGCTTTGGACCTTGCTACACCCTTACACCACCTTTTATGAATATCAGGCGAGAGTTTTTATCATAACCACGTTGAAAAACGTACACACAATCCTAGTTTCTTCGTAAAAACGCTCACCTAACATTATACCACCCTTAGTCCCCTCTGTCTGCTAATGATCAAAGCATAGAACTTTTATTCAGTGTTTGTTTTTTCTTCAAACCGCCCCAGGCTTCAAAACCTTGACCTGTCCCTTGTCATTGATTATTTCTCACAGTGTAGAACCTTGTTCTAATTAGCAACACAAGAAACATGACTCTAAAATAACATGTACGTTACTGTTGCCCCAGTACTGTATGCTCTTTAAATAGAGCGCAGTCTCAGCATGTGTGCATGTTAGAGTGTGATCTGAATGTCCCTTTGTTGATTCGTCCTTCAGAGAGCACGCGGCAGAGGGCCTACAGTCTGGTGGCTCAGGCCTACACCTCCTTGGCGGCAGACGACTTCGCTGCCTTCGTGGGATACTCTGTGGAAGAGGCAGTAAAGGGTACGTTTACATCCACACAGGAAATTTCATCTTATCACTGTTAGTGTGTAAAAAATACATTACATTCAGATCTACAGGTTTAACGGCAACTATAGAATCATCTGGACCGAGGTAAGATAGTTTGTTATGCTAACTCCACGGCGGCTAATTGTGCTTTATTAATCTACTGGTATAGTTATGTATTTTGAAAATTCATGTGTTTAAATCATTCCCTGGGTAGTGGTTTGTGTTACTGTAGTTCAGCATTTCTTTCTGACACTTGGAGCAAACAGTCAGCAGATGGCTGACATCAAACACATCGGACGTCTTGAAGTCAACCTCTTCCTCGTTAACTTTCCACTTTTTAAAAGAACAAAATGTAATCTCCAAATCATTTTTTTCCTTTGTTTATTGGTCATGGGATGACAGTTCCAATCAGTTACACAATAGTGCCTTCTGAGCATGTTTAAAAGGTTTAAAGTGAAATAGTTACACTACTTCACTCTACCAGTCAACAGGTTGCATTTTCCAGTATCCTCTAAAGATGTCTGACTTCCTGTTAATGACGTCACATTCCCAACAGCAATTTGTACAGTGATTAATTGAATCTTATTGCCATTAAACACACATTTCTACATTTGCTGATGAGGCTTGTGTTCTTCTCCTGTCTTCAGGGGTGGTGAGTCAGGGCTGGCAGGCCGACCCTGCTACCAGGATGGTGATGCCCAAAAAGCCCGGTAGGTGGCAGTATTGCTCTCTTCAACTGTTCACATCTGTTCTGTTGCCTAAACTGTCTTCTCTTCAGGATTAATGCCGAGCCCACCTTCTCCTATATATAATCAGACACACTGACACTGTTG
Organism: Notothenia coriiceps; assembly: GCF_000735185.1. NCBI lineage: Eukaryota > Metazoa > Chordata > Actinopteri > Perciformes > Nototheniidae > Notothenia > Notothenia coriiceps. Next base: position 2,854 of record NW_011361477.1, read on the forward strand.
GAGCAGGGATTAAAGAACGATCAATTATATTTTATTTTCCTGGAATCTCTTGAAATATGTGATTTGCTAAATCTGCTCTTGTTTAAGATCCATATTTCCCTCATCCAGTCCCTTCCTTTTATTCTACTGTGTTTCTTTCTACCACATCATCACATGTCCTCACCAGTTATTGATCGCTCTGTCTCCCAAGAGAAAACTTCAGACTTATGCGCAGTGTTCTCTAACAGAGAGGAGGCGGCTGCGGTATGTCCTGCTGTCTGTAATCATCCGACATATTTGCTAAACCATCTGTTGCGCACATGTCCGTCTCAACAGGCTAACCCACTCAACATTAATCCTCATGCCCCCCC
>NW_011361478.1:0-2068 GCF_000735185.1 Notothenia coriiceps
GACTTTGGACCGAAGGGTCGCCGGTTCACGTCTCGATCAGACCAAACAACACGGAGTGTGGACTGGTACTGGAGAGGAGCCAGTTCACCTCCTGGGCCACTGCCAAATGCCCTTGAGCAAGGCACCTAACCCCCAACCGCTCACTGGCGCCGGCTAGACTGGCTGCCTCCGCTCTGACCTCTCAACTGCATGTGCATGTGTGCATATAACTGTGTGTGTATTTGTATACGTATGTGCATGTTTTAAAAAGTGTGTACTGTGTGTACTGTATGACCTGTATAAAAACGCATGTGTGTGTACGACAGAGTGGAAACTGAATTTCCCCCTCGGGGGATTAATAGTGGTCCATCTTCTTCTTCTCCTTAATCCTGTTTATCATGGTCTCAATACTTGCAGTTAGCATTCATGTACTTGTTCATACTTGCTAAGTGTTGGAGAATAATAATACTGACTGATGAGTAATGTGAGCTGGCAGCAGGACAGATCAGTGAGTTCTTTATCTTCACTCTATGTAGCCCTGCTCCTTTCCCCACTTCCTGTTATGTCCTGGCTCTTTAGCAGAAATGTAAACAATGCATTTGATTTGGGATTACCAGCTCCACAGACGGTTTTCCATCCTCCTCTGTTAGTGACTGCAGCTGATCACATGACAATACAATTCTCATGAGGACATTTTTCACGAAAAGAACTGGAACATATGAGCCGGTCGGACTGCAGACTAACGCTCACGAGGACACTTTATAATAACTCTCACTGCCAGAAGGAGAGACAAATATTCACAGTGATGACATTTATAAAAAAAGTTAACTCAACTAACTTTTCTACTGATTCAAAGTTAACCTTGGGAAAGGAAGACTGTGGAGTATTTATCATTTTGGCAGCAATATTTAACTCTTGTGGTATGTTTTGCAACGTATGTATTTTGTCAAAACGTGAAGAAATGTCTGTTGTTTTGTTTTTCATGGGGTATGTTTCGGTCAGTCGAAAAATGACACTCCAGTAAAGCTCTGCAGTTTTAGTGTGTGTTGCTTCAGAAACCACTCTGTGCTGTAGCATCTGTTTTCAATGTCAACCCACAACATTTTAAAACTCTCTGTAACTTTAAGAGGTCTATAAAAGTTATTCACAAATAAACTCATTGTAATCCTATGTTGCTTGTGTTGGTGTTCAAAGATTGATCAGAAAAGTAAACAACTTTCTTTAATAAGGAACGTGTTGTGTTTCTGTAACAAATAATGAAGCACTTTTATTTTTTAAAGATGCAACACCTCCCAAATGTCGTGGTTCAGCTCCGAGAGGCTCGACTAACTTTTGGCACCAATTGTTCTCGATTTAAATTTTGCAAATAGTACTAAAATTAAAACAGTCTCTTGAGTAGATTGCGTTGTCGTGCACTGTACGGTATCACTGTGGACGTTTTTGTCCATTTGGGTAATTTTTCACTTTTCATTTCTCAATAGCTTTTGTTGTGTTGGTGCAAATGGCCTGATTTTTTGTAACAAGGCTATTTTCTCGATGTATTTTGGAATTCCAATTTCAATTTTTCAAATCGGTCTTTAATTCACTGTGTAACAAATCGACTACGCAAATTAGTCATTCGAGACAAAAATGTCCACTGCAAAATAAAACATTATATTAAAAGGTTTTTTTCACAACCTTTTTGGGTTCAATCTTTAAAGCAACTTCCGCCCTAATAGAAAATACCAAAAATATAATCATTTTCAGGATTTTAACCCTTTAAATGCCATTTTGAAAACATGAAACCGCTGGTTTTTTTATGATGAAAACAGAAAAAATAATTAGTTATTTTCCAAAAAATATATCTGGGGACTGGCTTTTTTTTTTTATTACAGTCTTGGATATCTCAAAGATTAGCAACAAAATAGATTTTTTTGCATTATTAGTTTTTGCACAAAATCAGATTGCACAAAAAAGTTACATATTAGTCATTCGGGACAAAAATGTCCACTTCCAAAGACTGCTCTGAAATGACAACAGATTAATATTTTTTAGGGCCGGGACTTTAACGCGTTAATTAAGATTAATTAATTACACAAAAATTAACGCG
>NW_011361479.1:0-3880 GCF_000735185.1 Notothenia coriiceps
AGTTGTTGATTGTGGCCTGTGGAATGTTGGTCCACCCCTCTTCAATGGCTGTGCGAAGTTGCTGGATATTGGCAGGAACTGGAACACGCTGTCGTATACGCCGATCCAGAGCATCCCAAACATGCTCAATGGGTGACATGTTAGGGTTAGGGTTAGGGTTTAACCCTAGGGTTTTTGGAATCCCCCAAACCCCCCCAATAAAGCAAAACTGCACGCTTCAGAGTGGCCTTTTATTGTGGCCAGCCTAAGGCACACCTGTGCAATAATCATGCTGTCTAATCAGCATCTTGATATGCCACACCTGTGAGGTGGGATGGATTATCTCGGCAAAGGAGCAGTGCTCACTATCACAGATTTTTTCAGATTTGTGAACAATATTTGAGAGAAATGGTTATTTTGTGTATATAAAAAATGTTTTAGATCTTTGAGTTCATCTCATGAAAAATGGGAGCAAAAACAAAAGTGTTGCATTTATATTTTTGTTCAGTGTATATAAGATAATGTGACTGACTGGATTCAAGTGATCATTTGCAAAGTGAAGTGTGAAACAGGTCAAGCCTAAATGTGCCTCTTTCACTTAATTTTCCTTTAGGAAACATGATTGACACAAATTAAAACAAGGAACTGGCTGGTAGAAAAAAACTGGAAAAGTACAGAGTTGGAATAAAAATGTTCATTATTTTAGGAGGCATTTGGGACCCAAAGTTGTCTGACCAAACTGGTGAAAATTGTAATTATCTATAACTTCTCTTGAAATCTGGTAGACTTTTAAACAGTCGTTTGGTCAATCCAGTAGAGGACAATAACAGTCTTCTCCAGGACTGTCAACAGGAGTTTCAACTTTGACCCAATTCTATTCTACAGACTCTGTTTCTGTTTCATTCAGCATATTTTAATCATCCTACTGTAATTCAGTTAAAACATTTTGTCTTCTGTATTTCTCTAGGAGTACACGTCAGGCACGCAAACTCACTTCAGCCTGTACAGCGTCAGTCCTGGGGGGGTGTACACGGTGCAGGTCCGCTGCTTACTAGATCACGGCTCCTGGAGCGAGTGGAGCAACACCACCTTTGTGAAAATCTCCAACTGTAAGTCTCGGAAGCTCTTTGGTGAGGCAGCCACTGTTCCAAGCATGACTAATTACTGAAAACGTTTTTTATTTTGTCCTTTTGTACTTAGATCTTCAGAATGAGAGACCGTTGTCGATGTTGATTTCTATCCTCTCTGCCATCCTATTCATAATGGCAGGGTTGATTTTAATCGCGAAGAGGAAATCGTATGTATCTCCGGCAAAAAAGATGTATAACTCTTAATAGAAAGTCAAGATGAGGATGCTTTGACTGACTCCCCTTTGTTCCCCAGGGTAAAGCAGTGGGTTCTCCCCCCTGTTCCTGGTCCAAAGATAAGAGGAATCAATTCTCAACTTCTCCAGGTAACACTAAATCATGATTTCCCACTTTTGGGGATTTGGTTGAGGTCATAATGTACTGAAATTACTCTAAATAACTTCCAGAGTGGGGGATCTGACGATGTCGACAATGTCCTGATCATCAAACAGAGCTTTCCTCCTATTTATTTTGTCTGGGAGGACCAGATGGAGGATTACCTAATTGTGACTGAAAATGAAGATTGGCTTTCGTCTAACTCTCAGAAAAGGAAGAAAAGCTTGATTCCTGCTTGCTTCCACTTCGATTCGGAAATCCATTCTAAAGAGTCACCCTGCCACAAAAATGACTGGGAAAAGGATGAGGAAATTAGCCAAGTGGATAACAACAACAAACCATTCACAAACTCAGGTTATGTGGATTTTCAGAGACATGTGGAAAACGTTGATGTGAAGCATGTGGACTACAGCAGAGTTAAAGAGGTGAAAAGTGACAATGTTCTTTTCCTCGAGAAAGAAAAGGTCCAGAGCTCTGGCTACATACACTTTCAGAGACAAGAGGGAATACCAGAGGACTACAGCAGGGTGAAAGAGGTGGAGAGTGATAATTTGGTCGTCCTGCAGAAACAGAATGCAGCTGATCTGTCCTGTAAAGACGAGGGAAACCACTACACAGACTGTGCCCTTCACAAGCCAAGAAAACCTCATGTATGCACAGAACTCAGCGATAGTGGATATGTAGATACAATCCCTGCACCACCTTTGATGTAAAGTTTTTGTTTTATATTCAGTGTAAAAATATAAAAGTAATATGTCTTGATTTATTGTTGAGAGTTAAAGAAAAAGGCTGCAAATATTCTATATTTGTAGTCATAATTATTGTCTGGATTGCATTGGAATTTGGAACAGACATTCATGTTCAACAGAAGATAAACCGACCTTTTCCTTTTTACAACATCCATGATATTGACATTTTAGTGTTAGAGTGAAAATGTAACAACCATGGGATAGATTACTGGAAAATGTGTTACAGATTTTTTAAAGTTTTTTTTTTATGATATACTCTAATGACATTGACTTCTCTCCTGCTTCCAATGATTCAAACTATTTACTTATACATTGACAAAGCTTGAGATCAAAATCGTCCTCAGACATGCATGTTTTCCATCCTCAGTGAATCAGATTTTTCCTCGACCACCACCGAGTAACATGTATTGACAAACAAGGGAGGATTTGCATGTCTTTTAGGACAGATATTAATGTTCTCCATGGATGAACTTCCTCTACCATGAGGTTGACAATCTAAATGTATTGTTGTGAAATGTTTTTACATGTATCCCTAGATAATTAGCTTAAAGGTCACATGTCATGCTTTTCCGGTTAATACCCGTCCCCTTGTGTGTTATGAAGGTTTTTATGCATGTAAACGGTCTGCAGAGTCACAAACCCTCAAAGTACACCCTGTAGCGAGTAAGTGGAGCCTCGCAGCGGCGAAACTGTGGCGCGCCGCTTTTGGGGGTGCGGGTGCTAGTGGAGCCTCGCAGATGGGGGTGCTGTAGCAGCCCCCTCAGCAAAAAATAATAAATAAAAAAATAAAGTAAGAAATCATTCCAATGTGTACTATAAGACAGTAACACAAATCAAAAATAGTTTAAAAGGGGAGTGATTAATAAAATATGCATAAATGAAAATAAAGAATGCTAACTAGGTAACATAAGATAAGAATAAACAAGTTTAAATATGGATTTGTTTATTGGTTGTGATCATAATCTAAAGATGTTTGGCATTATTGAAAAGTATACAGCTCCATATTCATAATAAGTGTTGAGAGCTGTATCCACATAAATTCATTATTGTGATCAAAGTGCACCAGATTGAATGCAATAACTTCAACATTTAAAAAAAAACTCTTCCCGGGGTCCATGCCTAGAGGATGTGCGTCCACCCCCAAAAATAAAGCAGGTAAACAATAATTAGAATTGCATACATTTTCTTTTAGTAAACACTGAAAACGCTGCCCCACAACAACACACAAACGTTAAAGGTGAAGCATATAATAATGTTATAAGTGTGCTAAATGTACTGCAAAAAACAACAAAAAGAGGATAACAAGTGGCTACGATTTTGTTTTATATTTGAAGTAGCTCTCATCCTAAAAAATGGTTTGGAGACCCCTGCATTAGAGCATAAAAACTGTAACTATAAGTATCTGAAATAAATACTGTCACTGAAACAACATACCAATAACCTGTATTCGCTTTCTTATGCGCAATTACTTCATACATGTCCTTTCCTTTTTCGGTCCTGCATTTATTGTGGTTGCGCGGCGGCCCCACTCAGAAAATAACTGGCCCCAGCCTGGCCCCCCTCCCCCCCCAGTCAAATTGGTCTAGAACCGCCACTGGCAGGAGCTCCAACAACGTTTAGGACAGAGAGTGAATACACCTACTATGCACCAGACACGATGCCTGTATGAGAAAGCCAATCGTGAGTTAT
>NW_011361479.1:3921-7134 GCF_000735185.1 Notothenia coriiceps
TATATATTATATGTACACATGTTTGCCTTACTTTGGCTTACTGTGATTTGGATATTGCACAAGTCCATTTTGCTATTTTGATGAGATTTCAAGTAAATGTGCTAGCAAACTACCAATCAAAAATATTATAGTCACCATGGTTTTGGTATCTACTTATTCTGACGACGTAAAGGATAGATGTGCATTTCACAGTTTTCTCCGCTAAACATCCAAATCAAATCCCTTGTGTTATCAGTAAAGAAACACATTGCACCGCACCTGTAACATCTCTTCTAGTTCTACCCCCCCACCCCTCCTCTCTGACTGTCTCTTTCTTTTCCTTCGGGTCTGTCTGTTCGTCTGTCTCTTTTTGTCCTCCTGGGATACAAAACGATTCAATAACCCTTTTTTTGGCACAAATGTTTAACAGTCAAGGAAACATTCTGCAGCAACATGTTTCTGTCCCTCTCTCTGTTGGTTTGAAGATAGGAGTCCATTCTGCTGCCACTCTGGGGGGTCGAACACTTTCTCCTGTCAGCTGCTTTTCCTGGACTTGTTTGGGCACAATGGAAGCCACTGCCATTAGTTCAGTGTTTTGTGTGAGTGCCTCTGTGTTTTTGTTCAACAGTTGGGGAGTTTCTTTCCAAAAAGAACAATTCTGAACAGAAGGAACTATGACAACAAGACACACATACAGTACATAGATAATAACGAAATAAATAGTTTCAGTGCAGTGTGTAACTTAAAGGTCCCATGTCATGCTTTTCCGGTTAATACCCGTCCCCTTGTGTGTTATGAAGGTTTTTCTGCATGTAAACGGTCTGCAGAGTCAAAAACCCTCAAAGTACACCCTGTAGCGAGTAAAACTCTAACACAGAAAATACCTGTCTATGCTGCCCCAGAACGCCTCGTTGGAGATTTCTCAATTTCCAATGTGTTCTTCCTGGGTATCGCTACGTAGGAATACCCATTAGCCACGCCCAGAGCTATGGCCTTACCCTCTGGCAGCCTTTCAAGAAACAAAGCTTCACAAACCTTTCAGCGGTTCATGCCGGATATGTACAGCGGAGGGCACTGAAGAACGATGCTGTTCCTACTTTATTTGGACCAGCGGGAGATTTGGGTACACAACCTGTAAGTATTCATTGTTGTGTGTGAATTTATGATGTTTAAAAGAAACAAGGTATCTACCACGACTGTTTAAATGGGTAAACGTTTTTCGGGCTACTAAGTTGGGATGGCGGAGAAATGCTCTCCGCAGACCCATTCTCACAGCGTTACAAACCTTTTTCTTACTCAATATCAAGCCACACTTATTGTTTTTACTTCGGCTGTGAGTGTTTGTGTGCGCTCAGGATGAGTTTTGCGTTCTCCTGTATCGTTGAGACGCCGACACGGAAAGCCTGTCTGCTTCTGCAGCAGCTCACACAGCTGTGAGGAGCTGTGAGGAGCTGCGAGCAGCAACGAGCCTCTCAGCCAATCAGAGCACACTGGGCTCACAGGGAGGGGGGGCAGGAGCTACAACAAGCCGTTTAGGAGAGAGAGTGAATACCGGTGAATACGTATACTTTACAGAGATGCTGTATGAGAAACCAATGTGAGTTTGGAAAATTGCACAGTATAAATCTATTTTAGTACACCAACAATGGAATTATGATCAGTGGAAATGGCCATGATATGGGACTTTTAAGGCATGCTTGGCTTTTCAACACAGTTTTACTCCCTAAACGTCCAGCGACGCTTGGTCAGGGAAACCGTGGCGTGCAGTTGGGACGCGCTGAGGCTCCTTCAGCTTCATAAACGGACGCAAAGAGCTTTCAACTGATTGCAATGTATTCCCATCGGCGGCGGTATTTGACGCTCAGGGAAGCACCACATCGGTCCATGTCGGCGGCATTTAAAAGCAATGTGAGCGTCCATTCCCATTGGATAACGGAGGATTTTACACCCAGAAGTAAGTATTCTCCTTACTGTTGATTGATTTTACAGTGATATCTGCACTACTCATCAACTCAAAAACACCAGATTAACTTTGTTGATTATACAACATTGATTGATTTAAATGGTGTACAATGCTTTTTCATTTTTCCCCTTCAATTCGGAGAAACAAATGTTTTTCGGAGTTTAGGCAAGGCAAGGCAAGTTTATTTATATAGCACCTTTCAACACAAGGCAATTCAAAGTGCTTTACAAAAAATGAAAGACATTAAGAAAATGGTATTTAAAATCAGTCATTAAAAAGAAAAGATAATAAAATAAACATTAAAAGAAAAAATACATGGATAAAAGTTACAGTGCAGTTTAAGATGTGAATAGTTCAATTAAAAAGCAGCGGCAAAAAGAAAAGTCTTTAGAAAAGTCGTTTAGGATGGCAGAAGACACTACACTACTCAGAATCCTCAGCTATCGTTTGGGACTACACCATGTGCCTTGCTTCACAAACCCCGTGATTAGTCCTCAAGCTCTGTGATTGGATGTTGGAGTGGCAGTGCGCAAAGTTAGCAGATTCTGATTAATGATGTAAAATATAAACAACCCTTAAAGAGCCTGTGACAGCCTTCCAACAACTGTTGTGCAATGAAATATTGGGCTACTAGTAATCTCGAACCGTCAGTTTAAAAAAGGTGCGATACCGTTCCGATAAATATCAATAATTTCGAACATCGCGGGGAAATTCCTTCGACTCATTTTGATGTTTTGGGGGAAGCCGGAAGTGACGTCAGTGCGGGAATGCTTCACTGTGCGGCGAGAGAGCCAAACACGGACAAAGTGTGTTGTCATGTGTAGTGACCACGATATCCATTTGTTTTTTGTCGTTTGTTTGTGGCTCACTCGTGGGGCTGACCGACGAATAGACGCTTGTACAGATGTAGCGATTCATTTCAGACCGTTTGAAACGCGAGGGCCGTGATTGGTACGTGATCTGCCCTCGCTCAAGGGAAAACCTCCAGCTTGACTTGAGACCACCCCCGTGATAGATAAATGTAATTATAATGAAGCCAGCTGCAATGGATCATTGATCCACCAGGGGGTGCTGGAGGTACAGCGGAACTTTGTTAAGATCCATATGTCACGGATATCATACTCTGTGCTAAATAAGAGACATGTAATCATTTACAAAACATCACCATGTTGTTATTTAACAAAATAATGTTGTTTAGTCAAAAAAAACGAACAGGAGGAAATGCAGCCCGGCTCTCGATTTTTAATCCTAATTTAATCATCATCTTCACC
>NW_011361480.1:0-5582 GCF_000735185.1 Notothenia coriiceps
AGTATAACCGGACGCGAGAGAGAGAGATCAGATCAGCTGCTGAGTCTGACGGAGACATGCAGCTCTGCATGATCACCTGAAGCTCCGCCCTCGGTTTAGCGAGCTGACCGGACTGCGCAAAATGCGTGTATATGAAGTGTAATGAACGCAATAAATCCTACCCTCGTGGGGGCGCGCTCATGTGATAGGCTTAGACTGGAGGAGACATCTGATTGGCTATAGATAGAAACAATTACAAGTACGAATCGGGTGAGCGTCAGGGGAGTCTCAAAAAACCCACACACGAATGCACAGCGATCCGTGCACAGAAAGCGGTTTGTGTTTGCAGGTTCAAAGGATTTAAACGGAAAACAAATATGTGAGGATCAAAAATACACATGTAAAACCTTTTTCTGTGTTTGGATTTTATTTACATGTATATGAAACGGAACACATTTGTGTGTGCATTGAAAAACACAAGTGTGGATCCTTTTGCGGATCATGAAATACAAGTGTGAATCCTTCTGTGTGCATGTGTGTGTTATGAGAATGTTCTGAGCCCATAAAAATCTGATCAGCTCATTTTCAGGCAGGTTTTTATATAAATGTATCGAGACAAAAAGAGAGAATCTTTTTTCCTGAAACTTTCAGAATCTCTTTTCACAGAGGGGACACATGTTGATGTAGAAGAGACATAAAAAAGTGGATTTTGCATAATAGGTGACTTTTACTAAATTATAAATTAAATTAAATCGCTAAACAACAACCTTTGTCTCTGTCCTCCCTCCCTTCAGATCCTGTGTGGCAGGGAGGTCCCTCGCTGGGTGAACCGGCTGGCCTACTTCAGCTCCTGCGTGCCCTTCCTGCAGAGCTGCCTGCCCAAAGAGTGGCTGACCCCGGCCGCGCTGCAGTCCAGCGTCAGCCAGGAGCTGCACGGAGGTGGGGGAGGCGAGCTGGAGGAGGCCGAGGACGCCGCTGCCTCCGCCTCCCTGGCCTCCATGTCTCCCTGCTCCCCTTCCTCCTCCTCCAGCCCCTCCTCGCTGCCTCGCCACTCCCGCCACCAGCCGCGCCGATAAAAAGCTGCAAGGTCTGCTGGGAGACTGGACTTTAACAGAGACTTCCAGGTGACAGAATACCTGATGAGGCCTCGAGCAAGGCAGTGAAATAAGGCCTTGGTGAGAAAATGATACAGAGCAGCAGCAGGAGGAAGTGGTGCTGCGGATAAAAGAAGGATCATCCCTCCGGAGGACGTGGCTGTGGGATATCCCTCTGGTCTCTTTCATTTTTTTTACCGGACAACTTGAAGTGCAGAAGGCAGGTTGTTTAGCCATTAAAGTGTTTGAATGTTTACCAGCCACACTCAGATTCTACCAGCAGTTAGTTGGTGGATGGTGCTAATCCCTGTCTTGTTTAAGTGGAAACCAGTGACAGAGGATGCTGAAAAAGGAGTGTAGGTTTGGGTCAGGACTGAATTTTAACAACCTGATTTGTTTTGAGTAATCTTAGCTGATATTTCCAATTTCAAAATCCAAAAAGAACCTGGGATGTAATATAATGACATGTTAAATAAATAATGATTATTATAGATAGTTTATTTCCTCTTTTTTAACTTATCAAGTATTGTATGGACTTACCTATTCAGGCTATGAGGTTCCTTTCAGAAACACACTTATATGGTGCTATTTAGGATCTTTGTATATCAAATCCATCTCTTTTTTTTAAATGAAAGCACTGAGGTTTTGGCCTCAACACTTGGTGCTGGTTCTTTCATTTTGTCACACCGAATCGTGATGCTATCTGAAGACAAAGAGACATTTGTTTTAAAATACCTCTAGCTAAATGCTGGTATACTTTGTGGCTGGTAAATGTTGACACTTCAGACAGCTTTTGTTAAGATGTCCTTCAAATGTTTAAAGCAGCAGGCTGAGTTTATACAATTTGCCTCAACATGCTGTGTGTGAATCAGGACCTCGACCTTTTCTTATGTTTCTCTCACAGCAGGCTGGACAGACTTACCTACAATCAATGTCACTTTCGACAAACACAACATAGACACAAAGAAACTGATCCACAGCCTGTGTCTTAAATAATGGGTTCATTTCCTGGTATTTTTGGCTTCCCACATCCTTGTTCTTGCTCCTGTTTTTGTGTCAAATCTGTATCAGCAGTTGTCAGGAATCTGTAGCAGCTCATAAAATCCTTCCTGCCTATCAAGGGATAACCTGACGTGATTTTAAAAATCCATTAAAGCAGATATTTTAAATAGAAATTGTAATAGTTATGTCAAATTAACCATCTTTCTTTACCAATAAAACATTTTTAAAAATAAAATACATACTAAGTTGCAGGGCAGGCAGGAACTTAGAGTAAACGCTTGTAAACAGAAAGTTCTGGGGTTAAATACTGAAGAAACATTTTTTTTTTCTGAGTAGCAACTGCCAAGGTGCCTTTGAGCAAGGTACTCAACCCAAAAGGGTTTCAGTGGCCAACAGTAGAAGACTGTGGTTGTACTGGACTGCTCCCAGTGTGCAAGTGTGTTCATCTGTTCAAGTTGCAAAATGTTTGGTCTTTACCGGAATGATTCAAGTTTACATTAGAGACACGATGTCATAATGTACGTAAATGTGTGAAGGCGATATGAAGCTGAGGAATTTAAGGAAGTGTGTGTCTTAAATGGGAAACGAAACCTTCTGACCCTCCATCAGCCTGCACTCCTGACATTTTTCTCACAACGGTGTTTGGTTTGGGGCGAAGCACATTACAAAAACATTAAAGGTTTTATTTCGAGCACTTTTACTTTCATTTTATACGTGAAAAAAAACAACGGAAATCAACATATTCTATAATTTACTCAGACAATTCATTGTACCTCTCAATCACTATTTTACATGTAACAACAAAACATCCTGCATTTTGTGTGTCGTCCCAAACAAGAGCAATGGACGCTGTTTTCACCTTCTTTTTTAGTGAGGACTGAACTACAAGCTGGAAAACTGTCATATATATATTTTTTTGTTTAAAAATCCTTTAATGTATTTCTATGACATATGGACTCTGGCCTTTTTGTCTGTTTTGTTTATGCTTGATAAACTCAGGACTCCAAAAGGCTTTGTAATATAAAACTTACATTTTTTTATCCCACATTTTGTTTGCATTGTTGATTGCTTTTTCTAATGCAGTAGTCACTCCATAGAGCTTTCCAAGATCGCACTGTGGCAGTGCATTTTTATACTCCTTTCTTTGATAAAAAAAGAGCTTTTGTTTACAACCTGGATGTCTGGATGTGAGCCTGTGCTGCTCGCTGTGTTCCTGTATGTGCATGAATGTGTGAGTGTGTGGGCACACTTGTATTATAAATGGTTAGTATCAACAAGCTGCCAACTGGGCCAATTTCCCTTCATCAAACACACACACACACACACACTTGATTCTTTACAAACGTAGCAGTATTTCAGAGGTTTTGTTTCAAAGATATTGCCACATCCTCAAAACGTTTGATATCTTTTTAATCAAGTGAACTCTTTAATCTGGATTGAGTATATTGTCAGATTATTCAACAGATTTTAACTACTGGTTAAAAGATAATTTTCTACACTTTATAGAAAGCAAAGTCAGTGACATTTGTTATAACACCAGCATATTTATGATTTGGAGGATTTAACTTTGTGAACTCGATTTTAATTGTTTACGTTTTAGTAAATTTGAATCACACACACACACACACACATACACACACACACACACTGCCCATGTCGGCGTCTTCTGCTGACTGTTAACTGTACTGTTACCTGCCTGCGGTTCTCCACACACTGAGGTTTCCCTGAACATTCACAGCTTCAGATTATTTCTGTATGTTGACAAATAAAAAGACATGTCTCCATACACCAACTATCCAACAGCTGCCAAATGCTGAGGTTGAAAATGATTCAACATTTAAAGTTACACAAATCACCATAACTGAGGCCAAAGATAGATATAAATTCACAGCTCTTTGATAACAGCCATTGAATTGTCATCATTAAACCTCCAGAGCTACTTTGGTTATTTAATTATTATAGCAATCGTGTTATCAAATGGTTATTTTTGTGGCTTTTGCTATTCATTATACATTTATGAGCCATGAATGTAGGTTGGGAAACCTCAGTTATTCATACCCCAGGAAAAACTTGACTTTTGCTGTTTCACAGTAAACTTTCACAAAGCCTTCAGATGAGTGGACCCAATTTGTACCCTGTTGTAAAGTTATTAAAGAAAACTATACTATATGTGACTGCTACTCTGTGTCAAGGCTATTTTGGTAAATTAGTTTATTGATTGGTGTTCTACAGTACATGCAGTTTAGTTGCAGCTGCACAGGAAATATGTTTTAGTGGTTGCAGGTAATTAGCTACAGGTTTCTCACAACGAAAATTAAATCTTTATGGCTAGATACTATTTTGAATGTAGTTTAAGTGCTTTTGATCAAAAATTATATTTTTACATTTTGGGAAATAGCCTAGGCTTATTCGCAATCTTTCTGAGTCATATGAGTAAATTATATTTAATACGAAGTTCTAGGGTCAAACGACTGCTAGCATACATTAGCATTAAAACTAGCCTACATTAGAATATAAACTAGGAGGCATAGCTAGCCTAGCTATCACTTCCTAAAGTTTACGAATATACAAACTATAGCCTATGTATGTTCAATCAGTACAACGTGTAAGTGTAAAAATGGTCATTAAAAGGTTATGTGCTGGTCAAAAGGTAGTCAATGTCTTCATGTAGAGAAAATAAATGCCATAGGTCGACACAGTGGCTGGATTGACCGTTAGAATTTGTATTTTCTCCCAGTGTGAGTAGGCTACTTTGTACTCTGTTTTACGACTGCAACACGTTTAGCTAGAGGTCATGTTAGCCTCTAAATTGCCCACCCATTAAAATGTCAGTATGAAAGAGAACATAAAAAAACGTATGTAGTGCCGAGAGATAGGGAGTCAGAGGCGGTGCAAGGAAGGTGCAAAAGGGTACTTTATTAGAGAGTAATTAAGGTCATGTTATCTGGTTGCAGTCCGGGAAGAAGAGAGTGAAGACAGGAGGGCACACAAACACATACACTGAACAAAAATATAAACGCAACACTTTTGTTTTTGCTCCCATTTTTCATGAGATGAACTCAAAGATCTAAAACATTTTCTATAGACACAAAATAACCATTTCTCTCAAATATTGTTCACAAATCTGAACAAATCTGTGATAGTGAGCACTTCTCCTTTGCCGAGATAATCCATCCCACCTCACAGGTGTGGCATATCAAGATGCTGATTAGACAGCATGATTATTGCACAGGTGTGCCTTAGGCTGGCCACAATAAAAGGCCACTCTGAAACGTGCAGTTTTGCTTTATTGGGGGGGTCTGGGGGGGTCCGAAAACCAGTCAGTATCTGGTGTGAGGGTTAAGATTAGGGTTAGGGTTAGGGTAATGTTGTGAATCGAGTGGCCTATGGTGGTGGTGGGGTTATGGTATGGGCAGGCGAATGTATGGATGATGAACACAGGCCACTCGATTCACAACATTACCCTAACCCTAACCCTAACACCAGATACTGACTGGTTTTCGGACC
>NW_011361481.1:0-1958 GCF_000735185.1 Notothenia coriiceps
CGTCAGGTCATTGATAGTACAGGAAGATGAAGCTGGAAGCCTTTCCCGTGTTTGAAGGATTCTCCGTTCCTATCAGACCCTGGCGCTCCCAAACATTTAGAATAACAGATTAAACAAAGTGGCTTTTTTTAGATGTAAATACAATGTTTGTTGTTCATGTGGACGTAAGAGACTTCACTTTAAAATAGGGAACATATTCGGAGTTAGAAATACGTTATTTGGACACAATTAAACACTTTTAGTTCCATGTCTTGTTACCTAAGAATAGATCATATTTATTGGTGTTATTATGGGAGATTATTGGGCCCATATTGAGCAGAGCATATTAAGACTCAAACTCATGTAAAAACAACTTCCTTACTTGCATTAAATCAGCATTAAATCAGATGGTTATTGAGGAAAAACTCGTAACTAACGGCTTATTACTTGTAGAATATGGTCATGTGGAATAAGGCATTAAGAAGTGTTTTATAATGACTAATAAAGAGCTAATATACATGTTAATGAACAACTAGTTGATGGTGAATGTGTGTACCTTTTTAATATAAAGTGTTGCCGTAGGTTTTAATGTCTTACAAAATATGTTTTAATCATCACTTTATTTTTGCTGTATTTTGATTTTTGTATTTTATTTTATGTGTGAATCCTGTTTTGCTGCTATGAACGCCTGAGTTTCCCCACGGGGATACAACAAGTTTCATCTTAACTTATCTTATATGCTCACGGTTTATTGAGGTGATAACTATTTATAAGTAAGTAGATTGCAAGATGACACACAGATGAATGTTTATCGGGTCTTACAGACTTCTAGACCCTTTACAGTCAGGGTTTGGCATCCTTGTGTATTTTTGGGTGTTTTCTTGCAGGAAAAGTTGATGTAGTGTTTAACGGTATTTGTTCGTCCTGCAGGGAACTGTTGCGAACAAATTCTACGTTCACAACGACGTGTTTCGTTACCAAGACGAGGTTTTCGGAGACTCCGATTCAGAGCCTCCAGAAGGTGAGAGAACGCCCATCTTTTTTAAATGTTTTTTAAATTTGGCTAAAGATGGTTAATTCTGAGTTGTTTTCTTTAGAAATGTCACAACGTGTATAAACACCGTAGCATCTTAGATTTGATTGGTCTTTGTACCTCTCAAAGAACCTCTCAATGTTTGGGGACATTAGGTGAAAGGTACATGAAGCAACAAAACCAACGTGAGGTCAAAATAGGTCCACGGTCCCTGCAGCTTATTAAGCCGACCAGTTGTGCTGTCAGTGCGTTTCTGGTGTGCAAAGGCTGCACACAGTGAATCTTTGGTTTGTGTAAGAACTCAGCTGGGAGGTGCTGAGTGCTTTAAGGGACCACTGAGACAAAAGAAAAATCCATCTATCTCTCTCCATCTATCCATCTCTCCATCTATCTATCTCTCCATCTATCTATATCTATCCATCCATCGATCTTTCTATCTCTCCATCTATAATAATAATAATAATACATTACATTTATAAAGCGCTTTTCCTGGTGCTCAAAGCGCTTACAAGCAAGTAAAACAAAATAATGACAAAAGTAGAAAGTGCTAAGCTAGGAGGAATAAGGGCAAGGGGATAGTTTATTAGGAGTTGAAGGCAAGAGTGAAAAGGTGAGTTTTGAGGGATTGTTTGAATGATGTGAGAGTGTTGGCGGATCTGACGTGGCTGGGGAGGGAGATCCAGAGTGAGGGGGGGGCTGCTGCGAAGGCCCTGTCGCCCCAGGTCCAGAGCTTTGTCCTGATGGGCTGCAGTAGGTTAGCTTCAGCAGACCTGAGGCGACGGGTGGGGGTGTGTCGTTGGATGATGTTCACAGAGGTAGGGGGGGGGCAAGGTTGTTGAGGGCTTTGAAAGTGAAAAGTAATATTTTAAAGTCAATGCAGGTGTTTGATGGGGAGCCAGTGGTCTGAGCGTTGGGTGGAGGTGAGCAAGTGGGCAGCTGAGTTTTG
>NW_011361482.1:0-3485 GCF_000735185.1 Notothenia coriiceps
GTACAGAAACAGGAAGGAGCTCAAACACAAACTGACCATCGCCATCTCCAATGCTGAGGGCTTCGGCCTGGAGTGACACACACACGCACGCACGCACGCACGCACGCACGCGCACACACACACACACACACACATACACACACACACACGTGAGGTGGATCAGATTGTGGAGTTTTACAATGCGTGCTTTTTATTGTCAGACATTATTATGATTATTATTATGAGCTGTAATGCAGTGTGTGTGTGTGTGTGTGTGTGTGTGTGTGTGTGTGTGTGTGTGTGTGTGTGTGTGTGTGTGTGTGTGTGTGTGTGTGTGTTTTATGTGTCCGTGTTACAGCAGTGCTAACTTCCCGCTGCAACATCTACACACACACACCAAAATGTATTTTATTTGCAAATGGACCATATTACAAAACAACACTGATGTTGTAGTTTTTTTTGTTTTTTAAATAGATGTCACTCTTTCTTTTTCAGCCTTGCAGAAACTCTACATAAAAAAAAAATGGTATTTAGTATTTCTGTCCCCAGACTATTGAAGCACATATACAGTGTGTGTGTCAACAGCCTTTTAAATGATACTAGGTCGCTAGTTTGCTAAGGTAAATATTATTATTACTATTATTTTAATTTATAATAACAGTATTTTTATTTTATTATTAATATAATTATGTTTTAAAAAGTACATTTTTATTTTTTATGAATAATAATTTGTATTATTATATTGACTATTTTTTATTATTAATTTTGATCAATAATAATAATAATGTTTTTGTAATATTATTATCAATTTTATTTTAAACGAATAACAATAATATTTATAATAAATCACTCTGCATCAAGGTGTGAGGTAAAGAAATCAAAAGACAGACGTAAATATTGTTACTAAAACACATGAATATATTTCTGGATTTGAGTTGTAATATTTCCTGTTTCCTGCTTTAGCGATGCTGTAATTATGTGTATGAAGGCACGGCGTTTTGTATCAGATAGCTTTGTGTGCAGCTCACTGTCAGGATATCAAGCTTTGCTGGGAGGATCATGAGATGCCTTACGTTGTTGTATTGTTTTTGTTGACATTGCTGCCTGTTTAAGTAAACAAAAGGCCGCAGCAGAACGTTTTCATTGTGTTTTAAATGTTGTGATGTTCAACCCGAGAGGCTGACTGACGCTTTGGTGTTTGTTCTGGTAATGTTGTTGTTGTGTTGTGGCATGGCTGTCGTCTGTTATTGACAAGTCGTTGTTTCAGATGTGCTGCAGGGATGAGTCCTAAAACCCAGAAATTACTTTCTGTATTTTTGCACTTCCTGTCCAAACGGCGGTTGCTAATAAGTGTCCATTGATTTGATGACACGATTAAACGTCATCACCCCCAACGTTAGCCACCTTTAGCTTAGCGGTACTGAAGTCATGTGACCGTGCTGTAGTTACTTTATAGCACAACGTTAGCCACCTTTAGCTTAGCGGTCCTGAAGTCATGTGACCGTGCTGTAGTTACTTTATAGCACAACGTTAGCCACCTTTAGCTTAGCGGTCATGAAGTCATGTGACCGTGCTGTAGTTACTTTATAGCACAACGTTAGCCACCTTTAGCTTAGCGGTCATGAAGTCATGTGTAATCATTGTGTAATTTCAAATGCATTGATCAGATTCCACTTTATTGTTATTACACATAGTAGGCTACAACAAGATGTAATTTGCACCCAGACAGAAAATGCAAAGAGTGGATAAAGTGCATGACCTGAGTAAATGCAACTTTCTGCCTCTAGTGATGCTTTCTTTAACTTGTCCTGACTTCTCTGTCACACTCACAGCAGTTGTAAACGCTCTGCAGCCTCCTATAGGGTTGCCATGACGATTGGCAAGCTTTCAAGACAAAACTGGCAAAACACGGACATTACCGAGCAACGCAGAAGCATTCTCAGCCTGATCTGGGTCACTCAATGACCAGCTGCTTATTCAACAATGGGTCCTTTCTGAAACCCAAGGGCGAGTCCAGATAAAAACAGCAAGCAGCTCGTCTGATGCCACGTTCAAATCCCGTCTGTAATAACCAACTCTGACTGGAGGTCAGAAAAAGACATTTTATGGCATGGGAAACATGGGACATGTTTCATTGATTTGATTTATTGCGAACGTGTAAAACAAAATATATGAAATGAAACGAGAGAATCATGATACTGCACACACTTAAGCAGTTATCAAATTGATAAACAAAAATGTTATTGACTTTCATATGATATATAATCAATTGATCTACCTAATTACACATCCGAAAAGGGGTTGGAAGAAGTCTACACTTATTTAATCCCACCCCTTCTCCCAAAAACTAAATTATTAACTTTTTTTCTTTTCCGTGTGATAAGGTGAACGTGTTTTGCAATGTGTTAATGGGACCAAACTGGGTCGGGTTATACAATGGGAAGGTAGTGAAGAATCAGTTTGAAAATAGTTCGGACTGGTTTGTCGAGATGTAATTATGTTCACTTCGTTGGATGTTTGAAATGTGCAGACAGCATTTAGAAGTAGAGAGCGGTCATGTGTTGATGATGTGTGTTTTTGTATTATTATTTAACAAATATAAATGTTCATCAGTGTCTGTTTAGTGTTGTGCATTTCTTTTGGATTTTACCGTGAGTTTAAACAGTTTGTGATATATTTTAGTGAGCGATCATTCTGTGCCTCCCTTTCTCCTGATGGTCTTTGTCTCTGCAGCTGATTGGACGACACCTGTTTTCAATTCAGCTGATAAGCCATGATTAGTAAAGGCTTACACCTGCCTGGGTGAAGCCTCACGGTTTATATCAGAGACATGACACAATGCTTCTCATTTTGTGACATGCGCACTGAAGAGACTAATTCTGCTTTCAGTTAGGGTTAGTTCGGGAAGTCATTACCCTATCCGATAATAATCCAATGCAGAGGCAATAATGTAATATAATGCATAATTGTATATGTATATTATATATTTAGATATGTATATTTATATCATCTAAAAGTTACAACCGGCCCTTTGAGTGCAACCATAATGCTAATGTGGCCCGAGATGAAATTGATACAAAAGGAGCTTTAGGACACATTAACTCTCACATCCATTGGACGCATTTCCAAATTGTAAAGCTTGTTATTTGTGCGCAGACTGAAGAGAGTGGGTTGGGTACAGACCTTCAGAAATGAGTCCTAAAACCCAGAAAAGACTCCAGAAAATAATTTCATCACTTCCTGTTAACAGTCTAAACTGTAGAGATGTTAAACGCTAAGCTAAAGGTGGCTAATGTTGGGCTATAAAGGAACTACAGCACGGTCACATGACTTCACGTCACCACCGCTAAGCTAAAGGAGGCTAATGTTGGGCTATAAAGGAACTACAGCCCGTCACATGACTTCACGTCACCACCGCTAAGCTAAAGGCGGCTAATGTTCGGTGGGATGACGTTTAGTCGTCTCATTTAGTTACTTGTTACCTTTTTAAAGACCAGATAAGCTTC